>NW_027248944.1:505000-562500 GCF_036711975.1 Onthophagus taurus
CCGAGATCATTCAAACCACGGAAAAAGTGCGTCGCCAAAACTTCGAAAGCGCATAACTTTCGATCGGCGACTTCAAATTTTATTCTGACCGTTACGTGGCGATCCGGAGGTCCTTCCGCGCGCGTTGGAACCCAAAAAAAAATTTTTCGATTTTTTTTTTTTTTTTTTTTTCCAAAAAATTTCTGCGCATGCGCGGGCCTGTTTACCGATTTCCTGTTCCCACTGCATCGTAGGAACGTGGAGAAAAGATTTTTTTCGCTTACCAAATTTCCTTTCTGCGATTTTGTGGATCGATTGTCTAAACCCACTAACGGAGAACATGAGCTGGACAACAAAACGGCGGTGCTCCCAAACGGCGAGTCCGATCGCAAAACGGTTTGTCGCGCCGTACTCGGCTCGCGAATGCGCATCGGAAGGGCGCATGCGCAACGAAAATTTCGAAAGTCGGTTTTTCCCGATGAAAAAAAACGGTCAAGGAAATTTCTCGTGCATGCGCGAATACGGTCATCGGATAGCCCGCGCCGAGGCCTACTTCGCGGTACCAGGCGATTTTTTTTTCACCGGTTGGGTTGCGAGTATTTTCGATCGACGGTTATGACGCGATAAAATTTTATCGACGACACCTATCGCGGAACGGACGTCACCGTCGTAAGCGCCGCGTCGGCCCGCGTCTTTCGAGACCGTCCGCGGGCCTCTACGTCGAACGGTCGCGAGCCTCTGTCGTTTTATCCGCTCGAAAAAGTCAAATTTTGGAAACCTTCGACTTTGGAAGTGCAGAGCTCGGAAACGGAAAATTCCACGGAAATAAAAATATGCCTATGGACATCATGGGTCCTTTGGCTATCCGTCGGTGTGCCCCGTTCCCCGATCGGCCCGGTAGATTCCGAGATCATTCAAACCACGGAAAAAGTGCGTCGCCAAAACTTCGAAAGCGCATAACTTTCGATCGGCGACTTCAAATTTTATTCTGACCGTTACGTGGCGATCCGGAGGTCCTTCCGCGCGCGTTGGAACCCAAAAAAAAATTTTTCGATTTTTTTTTTTTTTTTTTTTTCCAAAAAATTTCTGCGCATGCGCGGGCCTGTTTACCGATTTCCTGTTCCCACTGCATCGTAGGAACGTGGAGAAAAGATTTTTTTCGCTTACCAAATTTCCTTTCTGCGATTTTGTGGATCGATTGTCTAAACCCACTAACGGAGAACATGAGCTGGACAACAAAACGGCGGTGCTCCCAAACGGCGAGTCCGATCGCAAAACGGTTTGTCGCGCCGTACTCGGCTCGCGAATGCGCATCGGAAGGGCGCATGCGCAACGAAAATTTCGAAAGTCGGTTTTTCCCGATGAAAAAAAACGGTCAAGGAAATTTCTCGTGCATGCGCGAATACGGTCATCGGATAGCCCGCGCCGAGGCCTACTTCGCGGTACCAGGCGATTTTTTTTTCACCGGTTGGGTTGCGAGTATTTTCGATCGACGGTTATGACGCGATAAAATTTTATCGACGACACCTATCGCGGAACGGACGTCACCGTCGTAAGCGCCGCGTCGGCCCGCGTCTTTCGAGACCGTCCGCGGGCCTCTACGTCGAACGGTCGCGAGCCTCTGTCGTTTTATCCGCTCGAAAAAGTCAAATTTTGGAAACCTTCGACTTTGGAAGTGCAGAGCTCGGAAACGGAAAATTCCACGGAAATAAAAATATGCCTATGGACATCATGGGTCCTTTGGCTATCCGTCGGTGTGCCCCGTTCCCCGATCGGCCCGGTAGATTCCGAGATCATTCAAACCACGGAAAAAGTGCGTCGCCAAAACTTCGAAAGCGCATAACTTTCGATCGGCGACTTCAAATTTTATTCTGACCGTTACGTGGCGATCCGGAGGTCCTTCCGCGCGCGTTGGAACCCAAAAAAAAATTTTTCGATTTTTTTTTTTTTTTTTTTTTCCAAAAAATTTCTGCGCATGCGCGGGCCTGTTTACCGATTTCCTGTTCCCACTGCATCGTAGGAACGTGGAGAAAAGATTTTTTTCGCTTACCAAATTTCCTTTCTGCGATTTTGTGGATCGATTGTCTAAACCCACTAACGGAGAACATGAGCTGGACAACAAAACGGCGGTGCTCCCAAACGGCGAGTCCGATCGCAAAACGGTTTGTCGCGCCGTACTCGGCTCGCGAATGCGCATCGGAAGGGCGCATGCGCAACGAAAATTTCGAAAGTCGGTTTTTCCCGATGAAAAAAAACGGTCAAGGAAATTTCTCGTGCATGCGCGAATACGGTCATCGGATAGCCCGCGCCGAGGCCTACTTCGCGGTACCAGGCGATTTTTTTTTCACCGGTTGGGTTGCGAGTATTTTCGATCGACGGTTATGACGCGATAAAATTTTATCGACGACACCTATCGCGGAACGGACGTCACCGTCGTAAGCGCCGCGTCGGCCCGCGTCTTTCGAGACCGTCCGCGGGCCTCTACGTCGAACGGTCGCGAGCCTCTGTCGTTTTATCCGCTCGAAAAAGTCAAATTTTGGAAACCTTCGACTTTGGAAGTGCAGAGCTCGGAAACGGAAAATTCCACGGAAATAAAAATATGCCTATGGACATCATGGGTCCTTTGGCTATCCGTCGGTGTGCCCCGTTCCCCGATCGGCCCGGTAGATTCCGAGATCATTCAAACCACGGAAAAAGTGCGTCGCCAAAACTTCGAAAGCGCATAACTTTCGATCGGCGACTTCAAATTTTATTCTGACCGTTACGTGGCGATCCGGAGGTCCTTCCGCGCGCGTTGGAACCCAAAAAAAAATTTTTCGATTTTTTTTTTTTTTTTTTTTTCCAAAAAATTTCTGCGCATGCGCGGGCCTGTTTACCGATTTCCTGTTCCCACTGCATCGTAGGAACGTGGAGAAAAGATTTTTTTCGCTTACCAAATTTCCTTTCTGCGATTTTGTGGATCGATTGTCTAAACCCACTAACGGAGAACATGAGCTGGACAACAAAACGGCGGTGCTCCCAAACGGCGAGTCCGATCGCAAAACGGTTTGTCGCGCCGTACTCGGCTCGCGAATGCGCATCGGAAGGGCGCATGCGCAACGAAAATTTCGAAAGTCGGTTTTTCCCGATGAAAAAAAACGGTCAAGGAAATTTCTCGTGCATGCGCGAATACGGTCATCGGATAGCCCGCGCCGAGGCCTACTTCGCGGTACCAGGCGATTTTTTTTTCACCGGTTGGGTTGCGAGTATTTTCGATCGACGGTTATGACGCGATAAAATTTTATCGACGACACCTATCGCGGAACGGACGTCACCGTCGTAAGCGCCGCGTCGGCCCGCGTCTTTCGAGACCGTCCGCGGGCCTCTACGTCGAACGGTCGCGAGCCTCTGTCGTTTTATCCGCTCGAAAAAGTCAAATTTTGGAAACCTTCGACTTTGGAAGTGCAGAGCTCGGAAACGGAAAATTCCACGGAAATAAAAATATGCCTATGGACATCATGGGTCCTTTGGCTATCCGTCGGTGTGCCCCGTTCCCCGATCGGCCCGGTAGATTCCGAGATCATTCAAACCACGGAAAAAGTGCGTCGCCAAAACTTCGAAAGCGCATAACTTTCGATCGGCGACTTCAAATTTTATTCTGACCGTTACGTGGCGATCCGGAGGTCCTTCCGCGCGCGTTGGAACCCAAAAAAAAATTTTTCGATTTTTTTTTTTTTTTTTTTTTCCAAAAAATTTCTGCGCATGCGCGGGCCTGTTTACCGATTTCCTGTTCCCACTGCATCGTAGGAACGTGGAGAAAAGATTTTTTTCGCTTACCAAATTTCCTTTCTGCGATTTTGTGGATCGATTGTCTAAACCCACTAACGGAGAACATGAGCTGGACAACAAAACGGCGGTGCTCCCAAACGGCGAGTCCGATCGCAAAACGGTTTGTCGCGCCGTACTCGGCTCGCGAATGCGCATCGGAAGGGCGCATGCGCAACGAAAATTTCGAAAGTCGGTTTTTCCCGATGAAAAAAAACGGTCAAGGAAATTTCTCGTGCATGCGCGAATACGGTCATCGGATAGCCCGCGCCGAGGCCTACTTCGCGGTACCAGGCGATTTTTTTTTCACCGGTTGGGTTGCGAGTATTTTCGATCGACGGTTATGACGCGATAAAATTTTATCGACGACACCTATCGCGGAACGGACGTCACCGTCGTAAGCGCCGCGTCGGCCCGCGTCTTTCGAGACCGTCCGCGGGCCTCTACGTCGAACGGTCGCGAGCCTCTGTCGTTTTATCCGCTCGAAAAAGTCAAATTTTGGAAACCTTCGACTTTGGAAGTGCAGAGCTCGGAAACGGAAAATTCCACGGAAATAAAAATATGCCTATGGACATCATGGGTCCTTTGGCTATCCGTCGGTGTGCCCCGTTCCCCGATCGGCCCGGTAGATTCCGAGATCATTCAAACCACGGAAAAAGTGCGTCGCCAAAACTTCGAAAGCGCATAACTTTCGATCGGCGACTTCAAATTTTATTCTGACCGTTACGTGGCGATCCGGAGGTCCTTCCGCGCGCGTTGGAACCCAAAAAAAAATTTTTCGATTTTTTTTTTTTTTTTTTTTCCAAAAAATTTCTGCGCATGCGCGGGCCTGTTTACCGATTTCCTGTTCCCACTGCATCGTAGGAACGTGGAGAAAAGATTTTTTTCGCTTACCAAATTTCCTTTCTGCGATTTTGTGGATCGATTGTCTAAACCCACTAACGGAGAACATGAGCTGGACAACAAAACGGCGGTGCTCCCAAACGGCGAGTCCGATCGCAAAACGGTTTGTCGCGCCGTACTCGGCTCGCGAATGCGCATCGGAAGGGCGCATGCGCAACGAAAATTTCGAAAGTCGGTTTTTCCCGATGAAAAAAAACGGTCAAGGAAATTTCTCGTGCATGCGCGAATACGGTCATCGGATAGCCCGCGCCGAGGCCTACTTCGCGGTACCAGGCGATTTTTTTTTCACCGGTTGGGTTGCGAGTATTTTCGATCGACGGTTATGACGCGATAAAATTTTATCGACGACACCTATCGCGGAACGGACGTCACCGTCGTAAGCGCCGCGTCGGCCCGCGTCTTTCGAGACCGTCCGCGGGCCTCTACGTCGAACGGTCGCGAGCCTCTGTCGTTTTATCCGCTCGAAAAAGTCAAATTTTGGAAACCTTCGACTTTGGAAGTGCAGAGCTCGGAAACGGAAAATTCCACGGAAATAAAAATATGCCTATGGACATCATGGGTCCTTTGGCTATCCGTCGGTGTGCCCCGTTCCCCGATCGGCCCGGTAGATTCCGAGATCATTCAAACCACGGAAAAAGTGCGTCGCCAAAACTTCGAAAGCGCATAACTTTCGATCGGCGACTTCAAATTTTATTCTGACCGTTACGTGGCGATCCGGAGGTCCTTCCGCGCGCGTTGGAACCCAAAAAAAAATTTTTCGATTTTTTTTTTTTTTTTTTTCCAAAAAATTTCTGCGCATGCGCGGGCCTGTTTACCGATTTCCTGTTCCCACTGCATCGTAGGAACGTGGAGAAAAGATTTTTTTCGCTTACCAAATTTCCTTTCTGCGATTTTGTGGATCGATTGTCTAAACCCACTAACGGAGAACATGAGCTGGACAACAAAACGGCGGTGCTCCCAAACGGCGAGTCCGATCGCAAAACGGTTTGTCGCGCCGTACTCGACTCGCGAATGCGCATCGGAAGGGCGCATGCGCAACGAAAATTTCGAAAGTCGGTTTTTCCCGATGAAAAAAAACGGTCAAGGAAATTTCTCGTGCATGCGCGAATACGGTCATCGGATAGCCCGCGCCGAGGCCTACTTCGCGGTACCAGGCGATTTTTTTTTCACCGGTTGGGTTGCGAGTATTTTCGATCGACGGTTATGACGCGATAAAATTTTATCGACGACACCTATCGCGGAACGGACGTCACCGTCGTAAGCGCCGCGTCGGCCCGCGTCTTTCGAGACCGTCCGCGGGCCTCTACGTCGAACGGTCGCGAGCCTCTGTCGTTTTATCCGCTCGAAAAAGTCAAATTTTGGAAACCTTCGACTTTGGAAGTGCAGAGCTCGGAAACGGAAAATTCCACGGAAATAAAAATATGCCTATGGACATCATGGGTCCTTTGGCTATCCGTCGGTGTGCCCCGTTCCCCGATCGGCCCGGTAGATTCCGAGATCATTCAAACCACGGAAAAAGTGCGTCGCCAAAACTTCGAAAGCGCATAACTTTCGATCGGCGACTTCAAATTTTATTCTGACCGTTACGTGGCGATCCGGAGGTCCTTCCGCGCGCGTTGGAACCCAAAAAAAAATTTTTCGATTTTTTTTTTTTTTTTTTTTTCCAAAAAATTTCTGCGCATGCGCGGGCCTGTTTACCGATTTCCTGTTCCCACTGCATCGTAGGAACGTGGAGAAAAGATTTTTTTCGCTTACCAAATTTCCTTTCTGCGATTTTGTGGATCGATTGTCTAAACCCACTAACGGAGAACATGAGCTGGACAACAAAACGGCGGTGCTCCCAAACGGCGAGTCCGATCGCAAAACGGTTTGTCGCGCCGTACTCGACTCGCGAATGCGCATCGGAAGGGCGCATGCGCAACGAAAATTTCGAAAGTCGGTTTTTCCCGATGAAAAAAAACGGTCAAGGAAATTTCTCGTGCATGCGCGAATACGGTCATCGGATAGCCCGCGCCGAGGCCTACTTCGCGGTACCAGGCGATTTTTTTTTCACCGGTTGGGTTGCGAGTATTTTCGATCGACGGTTATGACGCGATAAAATTTTATCGACGACACCTATCGCGGAACGGACGTCACCGTCGTAAGCGCCGCGTCGGCCCGCGTCTTTCGAGACCGTCCGCGGGCCTCTACGTCGAACGGTCGCGAGCCTCTGTCGTTTTATCCGCTCGAAAAAGTCAAATTTTGGAAACCTTCGACTTTGGAAGTGCAGAGCTCGGAAACGGAAAATTCCACGGAAATAAAAATATGCCTATGGACATCATGGGTCCTTTGGCTATCCGTCGGTGTGCCCCGTTCCCCGATCGGCCCGGTAGATTCCGAGATCATTCAAACCACGGAAAAAGTGCGTCGCCAAAACTTCGAAAGCGCATAACTTTCGATCGGCGACTTCAAATTTTATTCTGACCGTTACGTGGCGATCCGGAGGTCCTTCCGCGCGCGTTGGAACCCAAAAAAAAATTTTTCGATTTTTTTTTTTTTTTTTTTTCCAAAAAATTTCTGCGCATGCGCGGGCCTGTTTACCGATTTCCTGTTCCCACTGCATCGTAGGAACGTGGAGAAAAGATTTTTTTCGCTTACCAAATTTCCTTTCTGCGATTTTGTGGATCGATTGTCTAAACCCACTAACGGAGAACATGAGCTGGACAACAAAACGGCGGTGCTCCCAAACGGCGAGTCCGATCGCAAAACGGTTTGTCGCGCCGTACTCGGCTCGCGAATGCGCATCGGAAGGGCGCATGCGCAACGAAAATTTCGAAAGTCGGTTTTTCCCGATGAAAAAAAACGGTCAAGGAAATTTCTCGTGCATGCGCGAATACGGTCATCGGATAGCCCGCGCCGAGGCCTACTTCGCGGTACCAGGCGATTTTTTTTTCACCGGTTGGGTTGCGAGTATTTTCGATCGACGGTTATGACGCGATAAAATTTTATCGACGACACCTATCGCGGAACGGACGTCACCGTCGTAAGCGCCGCGTCGGCCCGCGTCTTTCGAGACCGTCCGCGGGCCTCTACTATTCAGTGGGATTACGCATATAACTGTATTTGGTATCAATTATTGTCATTTTGACACACTTTTAATCAGTTGGGAATATTTAGACATACTTGGAACCGGTTGAGGACATTTGGACTCACATCCTACTACTCAATGGGAACGGTCCGCGCATGCGCAGATTTTTTTTTTTTTTTTTTTTGCAGAAACTGCATGCCAATGGCTCGATTGAGAACATTTGGACAGACTTGAAGTCAGTTGGAAACATTTGGACAGACGCGAAATTTGTTGAGCACAATTAAACACGTTTAGAAATATTTCGGGACACTTGGACATACGCTGATGCAGTTGGAGACAATTAGACATACTTTGAAGCAGTTGAAGACGTTTGGACATATTTAGTCAGTTGGGAACACTTTTATACATTTCGAATCAGCTGGGGTCATGGTTACACACTTGAAAGCTGTAGGGAACTTTTAGACACTTTTGGAAACATTTCGGGACATTTGGACACACATTGAGGCAGTTGGAGACATTTGGACATACTTGGAATCAGTTGAGTATATTTAGACACACCTGGAATCAGTTGGGGACATTATATTAATAGCAATATTTCATTTGGAAATATTTCGAGACATTTGGACACACGTTGAAGCAGTTGGAAACATTTAGACATACTTGGAATCAGTTGAGGACATTTGGCCACACATTTAGACACATTTGGAATCACTTGGGAACACTTTGAAACATTTCGAATCAGCTCGGGACATTTTGATATACTTGGAATCTGTTGTGAACATTTAGACCATTTGGTATTACTTCGGGACATTTGGCCACACGTTGAAGCAGTTGGAGACATTTAGACACACTTGGGGGAAGTTGGACACATTTGGACACACTTGAAATTTGTTGGGTTAATTTGGACACACATTTAGACACAACTGGAATGAGTTGAGTATATTTAGACACACCTGGAATCAGTTGGGGACATTATATTAATAGTAATATTTCATTTGGAAATATTTCGAGACATTTGGACACACGTTGAAACAGTTGGAAACATTTAGACATACTTGGAATCAGTTGAGGACATTTGGCCACACATTTAGACACATTTGGAATCACTTGGGAACACTTTGAAACATTTCGAATCAGCTCGGGACATTTTGATATACTTGGAATCTGTTGTGAACATTTAGACCATTTGGTATTACTTCGGGACATTTGGCCACACGTTGAAGCAGTTGGAGACATTTAGACACACTTGGGGGAAGTTGGACACATTTGGACACACTTGAAATTTGTTGGGTTAATTTGGACACATATTTAGACACACCTGGAATGAGTTGAGGATATTTAGACACACCTGGAATCAGTTGGGGACATTATATTAATAGCAATATTTCATTTGGAAATATTTCGAGACATTTGGACACACGTTGAAGCAGTTGGAAACATTTAGACATACTTAGAATCAATTGAGGACATTTGGACACTCATTTAGACACATTTGGAATCACTTGGGGACACTTTGAAACATTTCGAATCAGCGCGGGACATTCTGACATACTTGGAATCTCTTGGGAACATTAAGACCGTTTGGTATTGCTACGAGACATTTGGCCACACGTTGAAGCAGTTGGAGACGTTTAGACACACTTGGAATCAGTTGAGGACACTTGGACATACTTGGGGGAAGTTGTACACATTTGGACACACTTAAAGTCTGTTGGGTTAATTTAGACACATATTTAGACACATCTGGAATGAGTTGGGTATATTTGGGCACACCTGGAATTAGTTGGAGACATTATATTAATAACAATATTTCATTTGGAAATATTTCGGGACATTTGGACACACGTTGAAGCAGTTGGAAACATTTAGACATACCTAGAATCAATTGAGGACATTTGGACACACATTTAGACACATTTGGAATTACTTCAGGACATTTGGACACACGTTGAAGCAGTTGAAAACATTTAGACACACTTGGATTCAGTTGGGGTTATTTAGATACCTTTAGAACCAGTTGGGGCCATTTAGACACATATTTTGATACACTTCGAAGAGTTTGAGGGCGTTTGGACACACTTACAGTAAGTTGGGGACATTTGGACACACTTAAAATCAGTTCGGTTAATTTAGACACACATTTAGATACACCTGAAATTAGTTGGATACATTTAGGCACATTTGAAATCGGTTGGGGTCATTTAGACATGCAGTTAAAACCAATTGGAATCAGTTCATAACATTGGGCATACTTGGAGTCAGTTGGAGGCATTTGGTCATATTTTGAATCAGTTTAGATCATTTGGACACACGTAGAACCAGTTAGGAAAATTTTGGCAAAAAATGAATTAGTTGAACACGTTTAGACACGTTTGAATTCAATTGTTATGTTAAATTATCATTTAAGATTTCAATTAACAATTAATAATAAATATAATATAATATTTATTTATAATATTAATATTTAAAATATTTTATTTTATTTTGTAAAATAAATTTTATTTAACTCATTTATTTTATTTTCGTATTTTCGTGAGAAAGTTATAACTCAAACTTTCTCACGAAAATACGTTAACAAACAACAGGTGTTCGCAATATGTATCGGATTAAAGTGGTTTGAACCGGTTTTAAGACGCTTGAACCAGAGTAAAAGGCGGCAACGCTCTTCGTTTGGTCGCAGTTCGTCGAGTTTATCGAGACGGAGTACACCTTATTTAATTTTTGCTTTAATATTCTGATCAGTTCGGATATTGGTAAAAGTTAGAATCCCTGCAATTTTCATTGCAAAAAAGTGCATAAAAGTGTTTTTAGTGATAATTAATTTGTATGTTAATAGTTTTTTTTTTTAGTTTTTAAGTGTTTTAGCGGTGTGGCAGTATCAACTTTTCTATAAAGGTTTATTCTACTGATTGGGTAAGTGGAATAATTTATTTAATTTTTTTATCTTTCTTATTGTAAAGAATAAGTTTTTGATTTCTTACATTTAATTTGTAATAATTTAATTCATTTTTGCGTTTTACTTTCACTTACGATTTTTGTTTATTTCGTTTGTTTAAGTTTAAAAAAATTAATTGTTAATTTTTTTTAATAATATTTGTTTAATTCATTTTGTATTTCAACTTTAACTAAGTTTTTAGGATTTTGTAAGTTTTATATTTAAATTTAGGTAATTTTTTTTATTATTAATAAACATTAAATTTAATTTAAATTAAATTAAATAGTGCTAAATAAAAATCGTGATAAAATGGTTCGGTCGAAAGCTAAATTGTCGAGTAGTGGAAAATATAGTTCGCAAGCGACGAGGAGGTCGCAGAGAAATATTAATACGGCGAACAGAGAAATTTTATCGCCAAAAAGCGAAGCAGCGTTACGGCGACCAGTTGTCGTTTTGGAGCGGTTAGAGGTGAACGTACCGGTAAATCCTGAGAGCCGTGCACGGGCGGAAGAAGCTACTGTAACAACGATGGAACCTCTGCCGGGACCGTCGTCGGCCGTGGTAATACCCCGTTTAGGAGAGGGCGAGATAGAGGAATGCGAAATTTCTCAGCCGGGCCAGCAAACAAAAGCGGAATCACGTAGACCGTACGTGATGATCTCTCAGAGGAGCCGCGCGCAAGCAGATTTTGCCATAGCGGGACCGTCCGGATTGCAAGCTCGTCCCGCATTAAGAATTGTAAGGGAAGAGGAAGAAGAAGAGGAGGAAGAGGAATTACGAAGAGCGGAAGTGAGCGCGCGAGCGTCGCAACCCTCCACGAGAATTCGTCGATCGAGAAGATCACCGATTGTGATGCAACCGTCAAGACAACCGCAAGCCGGTAGAAGACGTCACGCGGAGATTCCGCACAAAGTGACGTATAGAAAGGCGCTTACGTTGAACGAGTCCGTCGAGACGGCTGTCGCGCTGTATAATATCGGCGTTTTGGATGATGTTTGTAGACACTGCAACGCGAAATATTTTACCAAAGAAATTACAACCAGATCCCAGAGGAGAATGTTATGCTGTAAAGATGGAGACGTACGCTTGCCGGAGTTACGTCGTTGCCCGGAGGAAATCAGAACATTATTGGTTGAGAGAGACGCGATGGGTAGGAATTATAGGGAAAACATTAGAGCGATTAACGGCCTGTTTGCGATGGCATCTTTTACCGCCTCGATACCGGACGGCGTGAACGTTGGGCAAGGAGCGTGGTCCTTTACAATATGCGGGCAAATATACCATTTTGCAAATCCAATTCCCGACGCGGAAGATTTCGCAAATCCGAGGGGGAATCAATATTATTTTATCGATGCCGATGACGCGATCGAACGGCGTATGCAAAAAATTGGAGATAGAGTTGTGCGAGAGGTCGTCGACATTATCGAAAATACGTTACGTCGCGACAACGTGTGGGTATCGTCGTACAGGACCGTCAAAGAAGTTTTAGAAGAAAGACGAAGAGTTGAAGGCGTTGACGTAGAAAACGTAGTGGTGGGTTTTAAAAAAAATATACGCGACGACTTGAGAACTCACAATTTACCGGAGAGTCGCAGTGACGTGGCGGCCGTATTTGTCGGAAATGAGCCGCCGTTCGACGTAGATTTAAAAATATATCCGAAGAGTAGAAACGCACAACACGAATTAAAAAATTTGAATAAATTAGCCGATCCGATGGTATATCCGTTGCTTTTTCCGTACGGAGAGTACGGTTGCGACGTAACGCTACGGCATCAACTGAATACGGCGAAGAACGTTACCATAAGGGAGTTTTACAAGTATAGGTTGCAGTGTCGGGAAGAATTTTCAATTTTGCATAATTCGGGAAAACTGTTTCAACAATATATCGTTGACGCGTGGGTCAGAGCTGAAGCAAGCGAATTATGGTATTTGAAGCAAAATCAAGAAAGATTTAGACTCGTGTCGGCCGATGTAGTTCGACGACGTTTGGAAGACCAATTTAGAGGTACAGATACCAGAATTGGCAAAATATGGGTGTTACCCACATCGCATACGGGATCTATAAGATACAAGAATCGAAAATACTTGGAAGCGTTAGCTATGGTAGCCAGACACGGTAAGCCCGACCTCTTTATTACAATGACCTGTAATCCGAAATGGGATGAAATTCAAAACAATCTTGAATACGCCCAAAAGTACGAGCACCGCCCGGACTTGGTTGCGAGGGTGTTTAAAACGAAATTAAACGAATTCATCGACGACATCGTCAATAAGCAACTTTATGGAGTCGTGCTCAATTACATGTACACAATCGAATTTCAAAAACGCGGTTTACCGCACGCCCACATTTTAGTTACGATGAGGCCCGAAGATAAATTTGAAGATGTCGAAAATATAGATAAATTAATATCTGCCCGTTTGCCGGACGAAAACGAAGAGCCCGTATTACATCGAATAGTCGCCGACTGTTATATACACCGTCCGTGCGGCCAAAACAATCCGGGCGCGTCGTGCATGCGCGACGGAGCGTGCACGAAGAGATATCCCAAGGATTTTTGCGAAGAAACGATATTGCACGTGGGTCATATACAACAGCCGCAATACAGGAGACCGTACGACGGTCGATCGATCCAAATGGGAGATGTGGTAATCGATAATAGAAGCGTCGTTCCTTACAGCAGGTACGCTGCGATGAAATATAAGTGCCACATAAACTTCGAGATATGCGGATCGTTGGTCTCTGTAAAATATTTGCATAAGTACGTGCATAAAGGACCGGATTGTATTACAATAGAATCGCGCAACGAAAGGAACGTCTTGGAATGGAACGAAATCGACCGATATTTAGAATGTCGCTACGTTAGTTCGATGGAAGCGGTTTGGCGTTTGTTTGAATTTAAATTAAATGATAAATCCCATAGCGTCGTTGTACTTGCCGTACACATGCCAAACGAACAAACGTTCATCGTAGACGACGATGCCGAAAATGCCGATTTTGAAGCGGCCCTTAGAAAACCCACAAAGTTAATGGCATATTTTCGATTGAATCAGATCGATCCGGACGCGAGAGACCTTAAATATCCGGAGATACCCGAACACTACGTGTGGGAGGATCGCGACGGCAGTTGGAGAAGAAGAAGTAAACGCTGTAAAGTCATCGGCGTGATGATGGAGGTGAGTCCCACGGATATGGAAAAATTTTATCTTCGAATGCTATTGGCGCACGTAGCGGGTGCCACGTCGTTTGAAGCGTTGAGAACCGTCAACGAAACGGTATGCGAAACATTTCAAGAAGCCTGCCGGAGAATGGGACTTTTGGAACGCGTCGATGAATACGATCGCTGCATGATCGAAGCGGCGAATAACGCTCCTCCGAAACGTCTTAGGCGCCTATTTGCTCTTATTTGTTTGGTTGCCGTAGATAATGCCGCGTTAGAATTAAATCAACTATGGTTGAATCACCGAATGGCGTTAATGGATGATTTCCTTTACGCCGGTAACGACGAAAGCTTAGCGGAAGCTAAAGCGTTGGGAGAAATCGAAGAGCAACTACTGCGAAACGGGAAAACGCTGCAGGCGATAGGATTACCGTCGGTGGACGAGGAAGCATTACGAAACGCGAGAAGAACGGCGGATGAAGATGTTGCAGGAGAAGAGGAACAACAAGAAGAAATCAGAAGGTCATTAAACGGTGATCAATTGCGGGTATTCGACGAAGTGACGCAGGAATTCGAATTTAATATGGTAGGATTACTTACCGGACGTAATTTATTTTACGTAGACGGGCCTGGAGGCACGGGAAAAACGTTCCTGTATAATACTCTGTTGAAGTACGTGTTGCGTCGATACAGAAAGAGTGTCATCGCGGTAGCGTGGACCGGTATAGCGGCCGTACTGTTAGAAAATGGAAAAACCGTGCACAGAGCGTTTAAATTACCATTACAATTAAACGAAGATTCCGTGTCAGGATTTGCCGTCGATAGTCCCGAATCCGCTTTTATTAGAGACGACGTGCAGTTGATTGTTTGGGACGAGGCGCCGATGTCGCCTATCTTCGCGTTGCACGCCGTCGATAGATATTTAAAAGATGTTATGCGGTCCGATCGTCCGATGGGAGGAAAGGTATGCGTCTTCGGTGGAGATTTTCGTCAAGTGTTGCCCGTTATTCCGCGAGCGAGAAATGCCGAGATTTTAGCGCAATCGCTAATAAACAGTTATTTATGGAATAAAATGCGTCACATGAAATTAACGGTCAACATGAGAGTGTTGCCGGATCAGATAGAGTTTCGTGAATGGTTATTAAAACTTGGAGAAAATAAATTACCGCACGTAAATATGCCGGGATCCGTCGGCGCCCCGGACGATTTGGTAGAGATACCCAGACGGTGTTTAACGGCTAATTTAGAATTATTATTGCGCAAAATATTCGGACAAGACCTCCTCGACGAAGACTTATCCAACAGAGCCGTCTTATGTCCGACCAACGATTCGGTTCACGAAGTGAACGAGAAGATTTTGGATTCGATAGTTGGCGAATCGAAAACCTATTATAGCGTAGACGAATATCACGCCGAACCGGGTGACGAATTTCACGTGCCGTTGGATTATTTAAATTCGGTTAAGTCGTCGTCGTTGCCGCCGCACGAATTGCGCGTTAAAGCGGGAGTGGTCGTTATGTTACTAAGGAATTTGGATTTGGAGGGCGGTCTCTGCAACGGCACCAGATTGAAAGTTTTGAGGATGTTCGATCATCAATTGGAATTGGAGATTTTAACCGGGGCCTGTAGAAACGACATCGTGAGAATCCCGAAGGTTAAAGTGCAAGTGAAAGATTCGACGTTACCGAGGCCTATGACGCGATTCCAATTTCCGGTTCGTCTTGCGTTCGCAATGACGATAAATAAAGCGCAAGGACAAACGTTTTCGAAAGTCGGCGTTTATTTGAAAGAGCCCTGCTTCGCGCACGGGCAGCTGTACGTCGCATGCTCGAGGGTCGGTCGATACGACGATTTATATTTTCACATCGAAAACGGCGTTAAACAAGGGGCGTTTAAATACCGAAACGGGAGGAAATTTACGAGAAACGTAGTATTCCAGGCGGCGGTAACGTCTAGCAGATGTATGGCGATGAACCGCACGGCGAACGTCGATTTGTATACCGAGCGCGACGTCGAAGAGGCTATCGCCGCGGCCGAGAGGATCGAAAACGACGACGAAGAACGACGACAGCGACTTCAACAACAAATAGAATCGGACGTGGAAGAACTATCCAGCAGCGTAAGCGAAATGAGCGTAGAAGACACCGAGTGAAAATACCACTACAATTTATTAGATAATTAAGTTTTGCATCAGCGATACGCTTGAGCGTGTTGATGTAGACAAGGGGTTTTTAGTGGGTAAACTGCGATGGCAGGAGTCCCACACTACCGTAACGCGATCGAGCTAAGCGAACGGTGCCAATAAATGGTTTTCCCCTACCTAAAAAAAAAAAAAAAAAAAAAAAAATACATTTCAGGTAAGTATTTTTGCGAGTTATTGCAGTTCTAGACGTACTTGGAATCAGTTAGGGTCTTTTGAGAACATATTTAGACATATTTGGCATCTATTGTGGACATTTGGACACACTTGGGGTAAGTTCGGTCCGTCGGATTAATTTAAATTTTTAAATATAACAACCTCATCTATACTTTGTCCGATAAATTTCAATTTTAAAAATATGACAGTGCCGTCTACGGGTCATCAGACAAACCACCTTCTTTTCAATTTCACCACATTTCACCAGATGGCCCACACGATTTAAAATTTTCGCGTGCGCCATCTATCGCTTATAAGGCGAACCTCCCGTTTTAATTTCACCACACACCACCAGATGGCGTCACATGAATTTTGAAATTTTTAATTTTTTTTTTTATTGTCATCTATCGGTCGTGATGCAAACCCCACCTTTTTAATTTCACGACACTCCACCAGATGGCGACACAACAATTAAAACTTTCGCGCGCGCCGTCTATCGGTCATCAGACAATCCCCCTCCTTTTTAATTTCACCACACTCCATCAGATGGCTCCACACGATTTAAAATTTTCACCAGATGGCGTAACATGAACTTTTAAATTTTCGAATTTTTATTTCTCGCTTTAGACACACTCAAGGATCTCCCGTCCTCAAAGATCCGTACGTTCGGTGATCCAATTTGCAAACTGGGTACGCTCAAGGATCTCCCGTCCTCAAGGATCCGTACTCCCGGCGATCCAATTCGCAGACTGGTTCACCCACTTATAGGGAACGTGAGCTGGGTTTAGACCGTCGTGAGACAGGTTAGTTTTACCCTACTGATGACCGGTCGTTGCGATAGTAATCCTGCTCAGTACGAGAGGAACCGCAGGTTCGGACATTTGGTTCACGCACTCGCTCGAGCGGGCGGTGGTGCGAAGCTACCATCCGTGGGATTATGCCTGAACGCCTCTAAGGCCGTATCCTTTCTAGTCAAAGGTGGCAACGATACCCTTAGGAGTTCCGAGAGTCGAAAGGCTCAATAAAATGTTACTCTATTAGGCGATCGACGTTCGCGTCGGTCGTCGCACGAGCCCCTATTTGCCGTATGCGGCGATAGACGAGCGGCGGGATCTCTTCGTTACGTCTCGTCTGCCGCTAACGGTCGAACATGGGTACCTTACAGTTCGATGTCGGAACTTGGAATTGTCTGTAGACGACTTACGTACCTGGCGGGGTGTTGTACTCGGTAGAGCAGTTACCACGCTGCGATCTGTTGAGACTCAGCCCTTTGCTTGGGGATTCGTCTTGTCGGTTAGACGAGGTCCTCAGTCGCGTACGGACGGCGGCCAGTTCTCTTTCGTACGTTTCTATTTATTTTTTTTTTTTTTTATTTAAAAAAATAATAACACAAGGAAACGTCGAGAGGGACTGTGACCGACCGACCGACCGACCGAACGAACGAACGACTATTAATAATAGTACGACAAAAATACTACGAACGCATAAGAGCGCACGTTCTACACTATACGTTCAAATATTTAATTAAAGAATATTCGACGTTATAGATGTAGTAACGTGCCTCTTTTTTTTTTTTGTCAAAAATAATTAAAGTTATAGCCGGGCGGTTACACAACCTTGTTTGTGGACGTTCGTTCGACCATATCTACTATCCCTCTGAATAGTACCTACTTTAACAGTTCGATTTTGAAACTTGAAATTGTGTCCGTAGAGACGGCTTTCTATACGTACCTGGCGAGGTTGGGTTGTGAGGCTATTGAGACTCGGCCCTTCGCTTGGGGATTCGTCTTGTCGGTTAGACGAGGTCCTCAGTCGCGTACGGGCGGACGGCTTACGGCGGTTCTCTTTCGTACGTTTATATTTATTTATTATTTTTCTTTAATGAAAAATAATACAAGAAAACGTAACGTCGTCGTCTCGAGAGGGACAGTGGGCGACCGACCGACCGACCAACCTTAAACATAATAAACGACAAAATTTGTATGAGAGAAGAGAGCTCGTGTGCTATGTGTACTATTATACGTTCAAGTTTCATTTCAATAAAAATATTCGAAGTATAGATAATGTATTAAGTTTATTGTCGAAAATAAATAAATATTAAAAGCCAGGTACTACTGCTATCGATGCGTTCTAACGACGAAACACGCTCAAGACGACCACTTCTACTATTGAAAGTAGAGGAAGAGTCGTTGGGGGGTTTCGTGTGAACGGTCGTTCGTTCGTTCGTTCGTTCGTTCGTTCGTCCGTCCCAAACGACGACGTCGACAGAGAGAAAGCCTTGCGCCCGAGAACGAGGCGAAAGGCCAATTTGAGACGCAAGGGTCGCGTATAGCATCCTTCTTAGTATAAAACCATTTCCCACTGAATAGTACGATCTTTAAAGTTTAAACTCGCGCGCGGCGGCCGGAGGACGTCCACCGACCATCAGAGGACGTCCTCCTCGCAAAATCGCGCGTATTTTATTTAATATAATTTTATCGTTACTCGGAACGGTGCCGTTGTTTCGTGTACGTGTTAGGCTGCTCTTGCTCGGACATTACCGCCGGGCGATAACCGATTTTACATTCCCACTGAATAGTAGGAACTTGGAAAAAAAAATTTTTTTTTCCTTTTTTTTGTCGTTTACTTTTTTTCTTTTCTGCGTTCTTCGATGATGGTTGATTTCGTCTCACGTTTGATACCTGGGTCGACCGTTCCTTCGTGACCTTTCCGTTGATTATGACTGGTATCTTTAGTATTCGTATTCTTACGATAGTTTCTGAATTTCGCCACGACTCCGTTTAGCATTTTGTTCTCTTGTTACTGGATATACTAACTAACAACGAATAATACGGTAGGAGATTTTATGTGAATTATATTTCTTTTATAGCATGTATTTACTATTTTCTTGTAATATTGTCCTGTAATTGATCTTTGTTGCGAAATAAAGTGAATTATTATTATTATTACTGTTGGTGATATTTTGGGATTTTGGGAACAACATGTATTTATTAAAATAAATATATTTTGATTTGTAATAAAATTTAAAAACAAAAACGGTATGTTAAATAATATTTTACCGCTACATATTTTATTTGGCCCTCTCCGTCCATAACAGCCTAAAACTAACAATATAAAATAATAAAATACATAAACAATCTCACGGAAAACAAACGAATTTACAACAAAGGTGTCGAATCGAAAGGTAATAAGCGAAAACGGTATAAGTAAGTAAAGTTATCCTTAAATTTACGATTGAAACGGTAAAAACTGCTATTATATTTATGTTATAAATTATCGAAAGAAATAACACAAAAAAGGCAACGGCACGCGGTGTTCCCAAGCGGTCACCCATCCAAGTACTAACCGCGCCCGACATTGCTTAACTTCGGTGATCGGACGAGAACCAAATTCAAATTCAAATTCAAATATAAATTTATTCATTAAAAGTTGATACAAGATATAATTACAATACGTCTTAAAATTAACTTAAAATTAACCTAAGATATCATAATACATCTTAAAGCTACGGAATCGACGACGGTTTTTTCGAAGCGGCGGCGCTTGTTAAACCGGGATAATGAGTACGGGTGTTGCAACGATCTATATACAAAAGATAAATATATGTACAAACAACAAGGGGTTGCAAGGGAGCCGCGTGACAATATAGCTGAGACGATCGGGGGGGGAGTTAATTGATCGGTTACGGTTGAATCTCCTAATTGAGGGCGGACGAGTGTCGGGAGAGCGCTTGGGAGGGTAAAAAATCCTAGCGTGTTATAACAGCGGTGAGGCTGTTTGTGTTGGTGATGTGTTGATTAGTGTGGGTGTGTGTGTGTTAGGGTTTTATGTGTGTGTGTGGGTGTGTGCGTTACTATGGGGGTGTGATTGTGATTTTAAGTGAATTTATTGAGATGTGTTTTTTCAAAGGGGAATTTGTATTTTGTGTTGACGGTGTTGTGGGAGGTGATGTTTTTAATGAGCGGGTTTGTGTGATGCTTGGTGTGGTTATAGAAGTTGGTGTTGTGTTTGTGTAGCTCGAGTGGAAGGGGTTTTATATTGGCTTTGTCGTGGAGTCTATTGATATTGATGTATCTGTCGGAGTTTGTAATGATACGGAGGGCTTTGTTTTGGGCTGTTTGGAGCTTTTTGATAGAGGTGGGGGCGGCGTTTGACCATACGGGCGACGCGTATGTGATCGTGGGCCTGATTATGGAGGTATAGATGAGTCGCCTGTTTTGGGGGGAGAGCGAGCTGTTTTTGGAGATTAGGGCGTAAATGCTTTTGATAGTGGCGGAGGTTTTTTGGATTGTTTTGGCGATGTGTTTTGAGAAGGACATTCTCTTATCGAGCGTTACGCCAAGGTATTTTAGCTCGGTTTTGATCGGGATTGGGGTATTGAAAATTTTGAGCACGGGGGGAATCTTGAGATGGGGAATGGTTTTGGTGAAAATAATGGCTTCTGATTTGCTGGGGTTAACGGAAATTTTCCACCTTTGATAGTACTTTTGAAGCAGGCGGAGATGCGTTTGGATTGTTAGGACGGCTATTTTGGGGTCACTGGAATGGGCGTAAATGGCTGTGTCGTCAGCGTACGTGGCGATTTTTGTCTGGGGTATCTGCGGGATATCGCTGGTGAATATGTTGAATAGAAGGGGGGAGAGCACTGAGCCTTGGGGGACCCCGGAGTCTATCTTTTTGGGTTTGGAGATTGTGGTATTAACTTTGGTTTGGATCATTCTGTTGGTGAGATAACTGTGGATGAGTTTGGTTAGATAGTCCGGGTAGTTGTTGCTGATCAATTTGTGGATGAGGCCTTCGGACCAAACGGTATCAAAGGCTTTTTCGAGGTCGAGAGAAACGAGGGCGGTATGGGCTCTGTCGTTAGCTTTCGCTATTGTGTCGGTGACTATGCGGGCAACTTGGTGTGAGGTGGAGTGTTGCGGGCGGAAGCCGAATTGGTGGTTGGGGATGACGTCTGTTACGAAGGAATGCTCGTTTAGACGCTCTAGGATTACTCTTTCTACTATTTTGGATATCGCTGGGAGTAGCGATATCGGCCTGTAGCTAGAGGGTGAAGAGGGGTCTTTATTGGGTTTCAGAATGGGGATGATAATGGCGGTTTTCCACGCGTTGGGGAAATGCTGAAGTTTGAGAACGTGTCTCGCGATGTAGCATAGTTGAACTATGGCTTTGCGAGGGAGGTGTTGTAGGAGGATGTTTTGTATGCCATCGGGTCCGGGGGCTTTGAACGGTTTTTGGCGTTTGATGATGGAACGAATTGTGGCCGGGGTAATTAGGTGTAGATCAGCCGGGGGGGTGGGATGAGATTGGGTGAAATTGTGAACTCTTTGGGAGATATTGTTTTGATCGGCCGATGTGTTTGGTTTGGATGTGTGAATGGCGGCCAGATAGTTTGTGAGGGCGAGGGCTTTGTCTCTATCTGAGATGATATGGCTGTTTTGGTCCTTTAGGGCGGGAATCGGTTTAAATCGATTTTTGATTTTGCGGATTGTGCACCAGATGGATTTGTCATCTGGGTTTAGGGATTGGAGTTTTTTGGACCACGTTTCGTTCTTGTGTTTTTTGAGTTCTGACTGGATTGATTTGTTTAATTTGCGGAGTTCGGTCAATGCGATTGGGTCGCGGGTTCTCTGATACTGCCTACGTATTGCATTTCTGTTTTGGATTATAACGAGAATATGCGGTGGAGTTTTGGGGATGAGGCCGTTCGGTTTAGGCGTGAGGGGGATCGATTTGTTTTTGGCGGCCACGATCGTGCTGGTGAGGAGATCGATGGCCGCGTCGAGGTCTTGGGTTGTTTGAATGTCGGGGGTGACGTGGATACGGGCGTTTATGTGGTTTTTAAACGTCGTCCAGTCGGCTTTTTTGAAATCGGGGGACTTCGATGGTGGTTCGCTTGGGATGTTTGAACCGATTTTGATGATGACCGGAGAGTGGTCGGATGACAGATCGTTTAAGGCGACTGGGTCGGAGATGTCGATGACGTTTTTGATCAGGGCGATGTCTATGGTTGTTGGCGTTGAGCCGTTTGGGGGGAAATGTGTGGGCGCTCTAGGGGCGAGGACGAACGCGTTGTGGGCCTGGGTGTAGTTGTATATAGTTCGCCCTTTTTTGTTAATTCTATTACAACCCCAGTAAGGGTGGCAGGCGTTGAGGTCGCCGAATAGAAGGGTTTTGTTGTAGGAGCCGATTAGATGGTTTAAATCGGTGGTTGTGAGGGGGCCGTTGGGGCGACTATAGAGAGCGGTGACGAAGAGGTTGCTGTCAAGTTTTATGGTGATGAGGTCTAGATGGCCGTGATTGGGTTGGGGGATTACTTGGTGCGGGATGGTGTTTTTGATTAAAACAGCGACACCGCCGGCTCGACGGGTCCTGTCTTTTCGGAGGATGGTGTATCCTGGAAAGGAGACGGAATCGGTTGGGACGAGTTTGGTTTCGTTTATTAGGAGGACGTCGACATTTAGTCTTTTTAGGAAGTCGGTTATCTCCGGGATTTTGGGGATAAGACTGTTAGCGTTGAACTGGACTAGGGTTAAGCTAGACATTGAGGAGGTTAGAATAGAGTTTTTGTGTAGCGTCCAGGAGCGAGGCGGGACTTTTGTCTGTAAGGAGGGTATCCCTAAACTGTTTTAGGGCGTTAATAAGGTTAGGGAGATTAATTAAGGAATTAATCTCGGCCATCAGGCTTCCGAGCTCGTTAAAGTCGGAGGTGTTGGGGAGAGGGTTCGCTTGGGGAGCTTTGAATTGAGTGTGGGGCTGAGTAGGGGGTGGTGCCGTTGGGGGGCTTTGCTGGTGTTGGGGCCCTTTCACGATGGCGTTCCAGGGTTGATTGAGGGGCCGAATCGGGGGGAAAGAGGTTGGAGCGAATTGTGCTCGCGGTGGTGTTGTGGTGGGCTTGGTCGGTTGGGAGGTTGACCATTTGATATTGCGACGCGCAATTTCTTGGTGATATCGCGGGCATTCGGTGGAGTTGGCGGTGTGGTTGCCCTTGCAGTTGGTGCAGGAGATTGGGAGGCCGTTTTCGCGGGTGATTTGGCAATCACTGGTTTTGTGATCGCCGGTGCACTTAACGCACTTGGGGCGGGCATAACAGTTTGAGGTCGCGTGACCCCAGCCTTGGCAATTCTTACACTGGATAAGGAGCTTTGTGTTTCTAACGTATCCCCAGTGGACACGGGTGTTGAAAAGGTAGGGGATTTGCTTTTGGAGGGTATCCAGGTTTTTGATGTCTGAAAAAGTGATGAGGAAACGGGGATAACGAGTTCCTTTCATTAGAAAGCATTTGGTCGCCTGGATTGTCGACCGGTCGAAGATCTCGTTGGAGACCTCTTCGGGGGTGATTTGAAGGGGAAGGCCGTCTAAGGTGAACGCTTTTTCTCGTTCCTCTTTGGGGGTATGCGTGTGGAAAGGGATGCTCGATTTTTTGAGCTGTTTGATAATTTTGGTTCGGTTGTCAGGGTTTTTGACGTATACGGTGCAACCGCTGGCCGTATATCTTAGGGAGTAATTTTCTTTTCCCACCCATTGGGTGAGATCGCCAGTGAGACGTAGGTGGTTGCAAAAACCACCTAGGTGAATGGTAATAGGGGGGCTGGTACGTTTTTGGCTGATAGGGGCTTTGGGTTTGTTGGTGATTAGGGAAGCGCTCTTACCCGCAGGGAGTGCCTTCGCGATGGAATCGACTTCTTCTGGTAAGAGTTCATATCGATTCTTCAATTCGACGGGGATATCTTCTATGGACTTCATTTTCCTCTTCCTTTTCTTGGCTTTGGTAAAGCCTGATGTTGTTGGATCCTCTTCCTCGGGGGTGGCCTGGAGATGTTCTTCTACTTCCATGAGCTTTCGGGTAAGCTCCGAAGTCGCGGTGACGGCTGATTCCGCGTCCGAGTCGGACTCAATCGTCGGCGGTTGTTGTTTCGTTTTCGTCATTTTTTTGATTTAAAATGAGAAACGTGTCGTAAAAACGACAATTTTACGACCGTCGGGTAAAACCCACGTACCTGGGCGCCCAGCCGGGCCGGCGCCTTTGTTCGTTCTTTTGTTGACGGCCGGATGACCTCGGTTCGTTTCGGAGAAATACTTAGCGAAGGCACTTAGTTAATACTGAGAACTGGCTAATGGCCTTAAATTCCGGGAACACAAAAATACTTTCACTGAGGAGCGCTTGCGAAAGAGTGGGAGAGACGTCCGCTCGCTACAAGAGCTCGAGTGGAACTGGACGAGAACCGGTACGTTCAATGTGGTATGGCCGTTGCCTATAGTTAATGCTTTACTGCGGCTTACGTTTGTCCGCAAGTCGAAGCAACTCACTGCAACGCAATGCACATCGAAAACCCGGTCCGACCGATGCACCGCACGTTCGTACCTGAGCAGCAATGCGTGGAACTGTGCGGCACATTTTAGACCCGCGGTGCAACTCATTGTACGTCACGACAAGTCGAAGCAGCGCACTGCTACGTAATGCACATCGATAACCCGGGCCGACCGATTGCAACGCACGTACGTACCCGAGTAACAATGCGTGGAACTGTGTCACACTGCGCGGTACATTGTCGACCTGCGCTGCAACTCAATGCACATCACGGCAAATCGAAGCGATGAGACGCCGGACCCGTTTCCCGTTCCCATACGAACTCGTACCATCGAGAAGTTGAACTATTTTAGAAATTAAATTTTTTTTTTTCTATTTCCCACTGAATAGTACCGACTTTCAATGCAGTCCGTCCGACCGCGTATCCCACTGAATAGTACAGACTTTTAATGCAGTCCGTCCGACCGCGTATCCCACTGAATAGTACAGACTTTCAATGCAGTCCGTCCGACCGCGTATCCCACTGAATAGTACAACACTCTTTTTTTTTTTTCAACACTCTTGTAATTTCCACATTCTTGAAAAAATCTCCACAATGGTGCATCTGGGAGCAAAAAAGTCACAGACAATTGTGTTAAGGGAACAATTTGCTACAACTTTTGTAGTAAAAGTTATTCTGTATTCTCCTCCGGATACCGTTTTTTTTCAACACTCTTGTAATTTCCATATTCTTGAAAAAATCTCCACAATGGTGCATCTGGGAGCAAAAAAGTCACAGACCATTGTGTTAAGGGAACAATTTGCTACAACTTTTGTAGTAAAAGTTATTCTGTATTCTCCTCCGGATACCGTTTTTTTTCAACACTCTTGTAATTTCCATATTCTTGAAAAAATCTCCACAATGGTGCATCTGGGAGCAAAAAAGTTACAGACCATTGTGTTAAGGGCACAATTTGCTACAACTTTTGTAGTAAAAGTTTTTCTGTATTCTGCTCCGGATACCGTTTTTTTTCAACACTCTTGTAATTTCCACATTCTTGAAAAAATCTCCACAATGGTGCATCTGGGAGCAAAAAAGTCATAGACAATTGTGTTAAGGGAACAATTTGCTACAACTTTTGTAGTAAAAGTTATTCTGTATTCTCCTCCGGATACCGTTTTTTTTCAACACTCTTGTAATTTCCACATTCTTGAAAAAATCTCCACAATGGTGCATCTGGGAGCAAAAAAGTTACAGACCATTGTGTTAAGGGCACAATTTGCTACAACTTTTGTAGTAAAAGTTTTTCTGTATTCTGCTCCGGATACCGTTTTTTTTCAACACTCTTGTAATTTCCACATTCTTGAAAAAATCTCCACAATGGTGCATCTGGGAGCAAAAAAGTCACAGACCATTGTGTTAAGGGAACAATTTGCTACAACTTTTGTAGTAAAAGTTTTTCTGTATTCTGCTCCGAATACCGTTTTTTTTCAACACTCTTGTTATTTCCACATTCTTGAAAAAATCTCCATATTGATGCACCTGGGAGCAAAAAAGTCACAGACCATTGTGTTAAGGGCACAATTTGCTACAACTTTTGTAGTAAAAGTTTTTCTGTATTCTGCTCCGGATACCGTTTTTTTTCAACACTCTTGTAATTTCCACATTCTTGAAAAAATCTCCACAATGGTGCATCTGGGAGCAAAAAAGTCACAGACCATTGTGTTAAGGGAACAATTTGCTACAACTTTTGTAGTAAAAGTTATTCTGTATTCTCCTCCGGATACCGTTTTTTTTCAACACTCTTGTAATTTCCATATTCTTGAAAAAATCTCCACAATGGTGCATCTGGGAGCAAAAAAGTCACAGACCATTGTGTTAAGGGAACAATTTGCTACAACTTTTGTAGTAAAAGTTATTCTGTATTCTCCTCCGGATACCGTTTTTTTTCAACACTCTTGTAATTTCCATATTCTTGAAAAAATCTCCACAATGGTGCATCTGGGAGCAAAAAAGTCACAGACCATTGTGTTAAGGGAACAATTTGCTACAACTTTTGTAGTAAAAGTTATTCTGTATTCTCCTCCGGATACCGTTTTTTTTCAACACTCTTGTAATTTCCACATTCTCGAAAAAATCTCCACAATGGTGCATCTGGGAGCAAAAAAGTTACAGACCATTGTGTTAAGGGCACAATTTGCTACAACTTTTGTAGTAAAAGTTTTTCTGTATTCTGCTCCGAATACCGTTTTTTTCAACACTCTTGTAATTTCCACATTCTTGAAAAAATCTCCATATTGATGCACCTGGGAGCAAAAAAGTCACAGACCATTGTGTTAAGGGCACAATTTACTACAACTTTTGTAGTAAAAGTTTTTCTGTATTCTGCTCCGAATACCGTTTTTTTTCAACACTCTTGTTATTTCCACATTCTTGAAAAAATCTCCATATTGATGCACCTGGGAGCAAAAAAGTCACAGACCATTGTGTTAAGGGCACAATTTGCTACAACTTTTGTAGTAAAAGTTTTTCTGTATTCTGCTCCGGATACCGTTTTTTTTCAACACTCTTGTAATTTCCACATTCTTGAAAAAATCTCCACAATGGTGCATCTGGGAGCAAAAAAGTCACAGACCATTGTGTTAAGGGAACAATTTGCTACAACTTTTGTAGTAAAAGTTATTCTGTATTCTCCTCCGGATACCGTTTTTTTTCAACACTCTTGTAATTTCCATATTCTTGAAAAAATCTCCACAATGGTGCATCTGGGAGCAAAAAAGTCACAGACCATTGTGTTAAGGGAACAATTTGCTACAACTTTTGTAGTAAAAGTTATTCTGTATTCTCCTCCGGATACCGTTTTTTTTCAACACTCTTGTAATTTCCATATTCTTGAAAAAATCTCCACAATGGTGCATCTGGGAGCAAAAAAGTCACAGACCATTGTGTTAAGGGAACAATTTGCTACAACTTTTGTAGTAAAAGTTATTCTGTATTCTCCTCCGGATACCGTTTTTTTTCAACACTCTTGTAATTTCCACATTCTCGAAAAAATCTCCACAATGGTGCATCTGGGAGCAAAAAAGTTACAGACCATTGTGTTAAGGGCACAATTTGCTACAACTTTTGTAGTAAAAGTTTTTCTGTATTCTGCTCCGAATACCGTTTTTTTTCAACACTCTTGTTATTTCCACATTCTTGAAAAAATCTCCATATTGATGCACCTGGGAGCAAAAAAGTCACAGACCATTGTGTTAAGGGCACAATTTGCTACAACTTTTGTAGTAAAAGTTTTTCTGTATTCTGCTCCGGATACCGTTTTTTTTCAACACTCTTGTAATTTCCACATTCTTGAAAAAATCTCCACAATGGTGCATCTGGGAGCAAAAAAGTCACAGACCATTGTGTTAAGGGAACAATTTGCTACAACTTTTGTAGTAAAAGTTATTCTGTATTCTCCTCCGGATACCGTTTTTTTTCAACACTCTTGTAATTTCCATATTCTTGAAAAAATCTCCACAATGGTGCATCTGGGAGCAAAAAAGTCACAGACCATTGTGTTAAGGGAACAGTTTGCTACAACTTTTGTAGTAAAAGTTATTCTGTATTCTCCTCCGGATACCGTTTTTTTTCAACACTCTTGTAATTTCCACATTCTCGAAAAAATCTCCACAATGGTGCATCTGGGAGCAAAAAAGTTACAGACCATTGTGTTAAGGGCACAATTTGCTACAACTTTTGTAGTAAAAGTTTTTCTGTATTCTGCTCCGGATACCGTTTTTTTTCAACACTCTTGTAATTTCCACATTCTTGAAAAAATCTCCATATTGATGCACCTGGGAGCAAAAAAGTCACAGACCATTGTGTTAAGGGCACAATTTGCTACAACTTTTGTAGTAAAAGTTTTTCTGTATTCTGCTCCGGATACCGTTTTTTTTCAACACTCTTGTAATTTCCATATTCTTGAAAAAATCTCCACAACGGAGCATCTGGGAGCAAAAAAGTCACAGACCATTGTGTTAAGGGCACAATTTGCTACAACTTTTGTAGTAAAAGTTTTTCTGTGTTCTGCTCCGGATACCGTTTTTTTTCAACACTCTTGTAATTTCCACATTCTTGAAAAAATCTCCATATTGATGCACCTGGGAGCAAAAAAGTCACAGACCATTGTGTTAAGGGCACAATTTGCTACAACTTTTGTAGTAAAAGTTTTTCTGTATTCTGCTCCGGATACCGTTTTTTTTCAACACTCTTGTAATTTCCACATTCTTGAAAAAATCTCCATATTGATGCACCTGGGAGCAAAAAAGTCACAGACCATTGTGTTAAGGGCACAATTTGCTACAACTTTTGTAGTAAAAGTTTTTCTGTCTTCTGCTCCGGATACCGTTTTTTTTCAACACTCTTGTAATTTCCATATTCTTGAAAAAATCTCCACAACGGAGCATCTGGGAGCAAAAAAGTCACAGACCATTGTGTTAAGGGCACAATTTGCTACAACTTTTGTAGTAAAAGTTTTTCTGTGTTCTGCTCCGGATACCGTTTTTTTTCAACACTCTTGTAATTTCCACATTCTTGAAAAAATCTCCATATTGATGCACCTGGGAGCAAAAAAGTCACAGACCATTGTGTTAAGGGCACAATTTGCTACAACTTTTGTAGTAAAAGTTTTTCTGTATTCTGCTCCGGATACCGTTTTTTTTCAACACTCTTGTAATTTGCACATTTTTCAAAAATTCTCCACATTGATGCATCTGGGAGCAAAAATGTTGGAGACCATTGTGTTAAGGGAACAATTTGCTACAACTTTTGTAGTAAAAGTTTTTCTGTATTCTGCTCCGGATACCGTTTTTTTTCAACACTCTTGTAATTTCCACATTCTTGAAAAAATCTCCACAATGGTGCATCTGGGAGCAAAAAAGTCACAGACCATTGTGTTAAGGGAACAATTTGCTACAACTTTTGTAGTAAAAGTTATTCTGTATTCTCCTCCGGATACCGTTTTTTTTCAACACTCTTGTAATTTCCATATTCTTGAAAAAATCTCCACAATGGTGCATCTGGGAGCAAAAAAGTCACAGACCATTGTGTTAAGGGAACAATTTGCTACAACTTTTGTAGTAAAAGTTATTCTGTATTCTCCTCCGGATACCGTTTTTTTTCAACACTCTTGTAATTTCCACATTCTTGAAAAAATCTCCACAATGGTGCATCTGGGAGCAAAAAAGTCACAGACCATTGTGTTAAGGGCACAATTTACTACAACTTTTGTAGTAAAAGCTTTTCTGTATTCTGCTCCGAATACCGTTTTTTTTCAACACTCATGTAATTTCCACATTCTTGAAAAAATCTCCATATTGATGCACCTGGGAGCGAAAAAGTCACAGACCATTGTGTTAAGGGCACAATTTACTACAACTTTTGTAGTAAAAGTTTTTCTGTATTCTGCTCCGAATACCGTTTTTTTTCAACACTCTTGTAATTTCCACATTCTTGAAAAAATCTCCATATTGATGCACCTGGGAGCAAAAAAGTCACAGACCATTGTGTTAAGGGCACAATTTGCTACAACTTTTGTAGTAAAAGTTTTTCTGTATTCTGCTCCGGATACCGTTTTTTTTCAACACTCTTGTAATTTCCATATTCTTGAAAAAATCTCCACAACGGTGCATCTGGGAGCAAAAAAGTCACAGACCATTGTGTTAAGGGCACAATTTGCTACAACTTTTGTAGTAAAAGTTTTTCTGTGTTCTGCTCCGGATACCGTTTTTTTTCAACACTCTTGTAATTTCCACATTCTTGAAAAAATCTCCATATTGATGCACCTGGGAGCAAAAAAGTCACAGACCATTGTGTTAAGGGCACAATTTGCTACAACTTTTGTAGTAAAAGTTTTTCTGTATTCTGCTCCGGATACCGTTTTTTTTCAACACTCTTGTAATTTGCACATTTTTCAAAAATTCTCCACATTGATGCATCTGGGAGCAAAAATGTTGGAGACCATTGTGTTAAGGGCACAATTTGCTACAACTTTTGTGGTAAAAGTTATTCTGTATTCTGCTCCGGATACCGTTTTTTTTCAACACTCTTGTAATTTCCACATTCTTGAAAAAATCTCCATATTGATGCACCTGGGAGCAAAAAAGTCACAGACCATTGTGTTAAGGGCATAATTTACTACAACTTTTGTAGTAAAAGTTTTTCTGTATTCTGCTCCGAATACCGTTTTTTTTCAACACTCTTGTAATTTCCACATTCTTGAAAAAATCTCCATATTGATGCACCTGGGAGCAAAAATGTCACAGACCATTGTGTTAAGGGCACAATTTGCTACAACTTTTGTAGTAAAAGTTTTTCTGTGTTCTGCTCCGGATACCGTTTTTTTTCAACACTCTTGTAATTTCCACATTCTTGAAAAAATCTCCACAATGGTGCATCTGGGAGCAAAAAAGTCACAGACCATTGTGTTAAGGGAACAATTTGCTACAACTTTTGTAGTAAAAGTTTTTCTGTATTCTGCTCCGGATACCGTTTTTTTTCAACACTCTTGTAATTTCCACATTCTTGAAAAAATCTCCACAATGGTGCATCTGGGAGCAAAAAAGTCACAGACCATTGTGTTAAGGGAACAATTTGCTACAACTTTTGTAGTAAAAGTTATTCTGTATTCTCCTCCGGATACCGTTTTTTTTCAACACTCTTGTAATTTCCATATTCTTGAAAAAATCTCCACAATGGTGCATCTGGGAGCAAAAAAGTCACAGACCATTGTGTTAAGGGAACAATTTGCTACAACTTTTGTAGTAAAAGTTTTTCTGTGTTCTGCTCCGGATACCGTTTTTTTTCAACACTCTTGTAATTTCCACATTCTTGAAAAAATCTCCACAATGGTGCATCTGGGAGCAAAAAAGTCACAGACCATTGTGTTAAGGGAACAATTTGCTACAACTTTTGTAGTAAAAGTTTTTCTGTATTCTGCTCCGGATACCGTTTTTTTTCAACACTCTTGTAATTTCCACATTCTTGAAAAAATCTCCACAATGGTGCATCTGGGAGCAAAAAAGTCACAGACCATTGTGTTAAGGGAACAATTTGCTACAACTTTTGTAGTAAAAGTTATTCTGTATTCTCCTCCGGATACCGTTTTTTTTCAACACTCTTGTAATTTCCATATTCTTGAAAAAATCTCCACAATGGTGCATCTGGGAGCAAAAAAGTCACAGACCATTGTGTTAAGGGAACAATTTGCTACAACTTTTGTAGTAAAAGTTATTCTGTATTCTCCTCCGGATACCGTTTTTTTTCAACACTCTTGTAATTTCCACATTCTTGAAAAAATCTCCACAATGGTGCATCTGGGAGCAAAAAAGTCACAGACCATTGTGTTAAGGGCACAATTTCCTACAACTTTTGTAGTAAAAGCTTTTCTGTATTCTGCTCCGAATACCGTTTTTTTTCAACACTCATGTAATTTCCACATTCTTGAAAAAATCTCCATATTGATGCACCTGGGAGCGAAAAAGTCACAGACCATTGTGTTAAGGGCACAATTTACTACAACTTTTGTAGTAAAAGTTTTTCTGTATTCTGCTCCGAATACCGTTTTTTTTCAACACTCTTGTAATTTCCACATTCTTGAAAAAATCTCCATATTGATGCACCTGGGAGCAAAAAAGTCACAGACCATTGTGTTAAGGGCACAATTTGCTACAACTTTTGTAGTAAAAGTTTTTCTGTATTCTGCTCCGGATACCGTTTTTTTTCAACACTCTTGTAATTTCCATATTCTTGAAAAAATCTCCACAACGGTGCATCTGGGAGCAAAAAAGTCACAGACCATTGTGTTAAGGGCACAATTTGCTACAACTTTTGTAGTAAAAGTTTTTCTGTGTTCTGCTCCGGATACCGTTTTTTTTCAACACTCTTGTAATTTCCACATTCTTGAAAAAATCTCCATATTGATGCACCTGGGAGCAAAAAAGTCACAGACCATTGTGTTAAGGGCACAATTTGCTACAACTTTTGTAGTAAAAGTTTTTCTGTATTCTGCTCCGGATACCGTTTTTTTTCAACACTCTTGTAATTTGCACATTTTTCAAAAATTCTCCACATTGATGCATCTGGGAGCAAAAATGTTGGAGACCATTGTGTTAAGGGCACAATTTGCTACAACTTTTGTGGTAAAAGTTATTCTGTATTCTGCTCCGGATACCGTTTTTTTTCAACACTCTTGTAATTTCCACATTCTTGAAAAAATCTCCATATTGATGCACCTGGGAGCAAAAAAGTCACAGACCATTGTGTTAAGGGCATAATTTACTACAACTTTTGTAGTAAAAGTTTTTCTGTATTCTGCTCCGAATACCGTTTTTTTTCAACACTCTTGTAATTTCCACATTCTTGAAAAAATCTCCATATTGATGCACCTGGGAGCAAAAATGTCACAGACCATTGTGTTAAGGGCACAATTTGCTACAACTTTTGTAGTAAAAGTTTTTCTGTGTTCTGCTCCGGATACCGTTTTTTTTCAACACTCTTGTAATTTCCACATTCTTGAAAAAATCTCCACAATGGTGCATCTGGGAGCAAAAAAGCCACAGACCATTGTGTTAAGGGAACAATTTGCTACAACTTTTGTAGTAAAAGTTTTTCTGTATTCTGCTCCGGATACCGTTTTTTTTCAACACTCTTGTAATTTCCACATTCTTGAAAAAATCTCCACAATGGTGCATCTGGGAGCAAAAAAGTCACAGACCATTGTGTTAAGGGAATAATTTGCTACAACTTTTGTAGTAAAAGTTATTCTGTATTCTCCTCCGGATACCGTTTTTTTTCAACACTCTTGTAATTTCCATATTCTTGAAAAAATCTCCACAATGGTGCATCTGGGAGCAAAAAAGTCACAGACCATTGTGTTAAGGGAACAATTTGCTACAACTTTTGTAGTAAAAGTTATTCTGTATTCTCCTCCGGATACCGTTTTTTTTCAACACTCTTGTAATTTCCACATTCTTGAAAAAATCTCCACAATGGTGCATCTGGGAGCAAAAAAGTCACAGACCATTGTGTTAAGGGCACAATTTACTACAACTTTTGTAGTAAAAGCTTTTCTGTATTCTGCTCCGAATACCGTTTTTTTTCAACACTCATGTAATTTCCACATTCTTGAAAAAATCTCCATATTGATGCATCTGGGAGCAAAAAAGTCACAGACCATTGTGTTAAGGGAACAATTTGCTACAACTTTTGTAGTAAAAGTTTTCCTGTATTCTGCTCCGGATACCGTTTTTTTTCAACACTCTGGTAATTTCCACATTCTTGAAAAAATCTCCACAATGGTGCATCTGGGAGCAAAAAAGTCACAGACCATTGTGTTAAGGGCACAATTTGCTACAACTTTTGTAGTAAAAGTTATTCTGTATTCTCCTCCGGATACCGTTTTTTTTCAACACTCTTGTAATTTCCATATTCTTGAAAAAATCTCCACAATGGTGCATCTGGGAGCAAAAAAGTCACAGACCATTGTGTTAAGGGCACAATTTACTACAACTTTTGTAGTAAAAGCTTTTCTGTATTCTGCTCCGAATACCGTTTTTTTTCAACACTCATGTAATTTCCACATTCTTGAAAAAATCTCCATATTGATGCACCTGGGAGCGAAAAAGTCACAGACCATTGTGTTAAGGGCACAATTTACTACAACTTTTGTAGTAAAAGTTTTTCTGTATTCTGCTCCGAATACCGTTTTTTTTCAACACTCTTGTAATTTCCACATTCTTGAAAAAATCTCCATATTGATGCACCTGGGAGCAAAAAAGTCACAGACCATTGTGTTAAGGGCACAATTTGCTACAACTTTTGTAGTAAAAGTTTTTCTGTATTCTGCTCCGGATACCGTTTTTTTTCAACACTCTTGTAATTTGCACATTTTTCAAAAATTCTCCACATTGATGCATCTGGGAGCAAAAATGTTGGAGACCATTGTGTTAAGGGCACAATTTGCTACAACTTTTGTGGTAAAAGTTATTCTGTATTCTGCTCCGGATACCGTTTTTTTTCAACACTCTTGTAATTTGCACATTTTTCAAAAATTCTCCACATTGATGCATCTGGGAGCAAAAATGTTGGAGACCATTGTGTTAAGGGCACAATTTGCTACAACTTTTGTGGTAAAAGTTTTTCTGTATTCTGCTCCGGATACCGTTTTTTTTCAACACTCTTGTAATTTCCACATTCTTGAAAAAATCTCCATATTGATGCATCTGGGAGCAAAAAAGTCACAGACCATTGTGTTAAGGGAACAATTTGCTACAACTTTTGTAGTAAAAGTTTTCCTGTATTCTGCTCCGGATACCGTTTTTTTTCAACACTCTTGTAATTTCCACATTCTTGAAAAAATCTCCACAATGGTGCATCTGGGAGCAAAAAAGTCACAGACCATTGTGTTAAGGGAACAATTTGCTACAACTTTTGTAGTAAAAGTTATTCTGTATTCTCCTCCGGATACCGTTTTTTTTCAACACTCTTGTAATTTCCACATTCTTGAAAAAATCTCCATATTGATGCACCTGGGAGCAAAAAAGTCACAGACCATTGTGTTAAGGGCATAATTTACTACAACTTTTGTAGTAAAAGTTTTTCTGTATTCTGCTCCGAATACCGTTTTTTTTCAACACTCTTGTAATTTCCACATTCTTGAAAAAATCTCCATATTGATGCACCTGGGAGCAAAAATGTCACAGACCATTGTGTTAAGGGCACAATTTGCTACAACTTTTGTAGTAAAAGTTTTTCTGTGTTCTGCTCCGGATACCGTTTTTTTTCAACACTCTTGTAATTTCCACATTCTTGAAAAAATCTCCACAATGGTGCATCTGGGAGCAAAAAAGCCACAGACCATTGTGTTAAGGGAACAATTTGCTACAACTTTTGTAGTAAAAGTTTTTCTGTATTCTGCTCCGGATACCGTTTTTTTTCAACACTCTTGTAATTTCCACATTCTTGAAAAAATCTCCACAATGGTGCATCTGGGAGCAAAAAAGTCACAGACCATTGTGTTAAGGGAATAATTTGCTACAACTTTTGTAGTAAAAGTTATTCTGTATTCTCCTCCGGATACCGTTTTTTTTCAACACTCTTGTAATTTCCATATTCTTGAAAAAATCTCCACAATGGTGCATCTGGGAGCAAAAAAGTCACAGACCATTGTGTTAAGGGAACAATTTGCTACAACTTTTGTAGTAAAAGTTATTCTGTATTCTCCTCCGGATACCGTTTTTTTTCAACACTCTTGTAATTTCCACATTCTTGAAAAAATCTCCACAATGGTGCATCTGGGAGCAAAAAAGTCACAGACCATTGTGTTAAGGGCACAATTTACTACAACTTTTGTAGTAAAAGCTTTTCTGTATTCTGCTCCGAATACCGTTTTTTTTCAACACTCATGTAATTTCCACATTCTTGAAAAAATCTCCATATTGATGCATCTGGGAGCAAAAAAGTCACAGACCATTGTGTTAAGGGAACAATTTGCTACAACTTTTGTAGTAAAAGTTTTCCTGTATTCTGCTCCGGATACCGTTTTTTTTCAACACTCTGGTAATTTCCACATTCTTGAAAAAATCTCCACAATGGTGCATCTGGGAGCAAAAAAGTCACAGACCATTGTGTTAAGGGCACAATTTGCTACAACTTTTGTAGTAAAAGTTATTCTGTATTCTCCTCCGGATACCGTTTTTTTTCAACACTCTTGTAATTTCCATATTCTTGAAAAAATCTCCACAATGGTGCATCTGGGAGCAAAAAAGTCACAGACCATTGTGTTAAGGGCACAATTTACTACAACTTTTGTAGTAAAAGCTTTTCTGTATTCTGCTCCGAATACCGTTTTTTTTCAACACTCATGTAATTTCCACATTCTTGAAAAAATCTCCATATTGATGCACCTGGGAGCGAAAAAGTCACAGACCATTGTGTTAAGGGCACAATTTACTACAACTTTTGTAGTAAAAGTTTTTCTGTATTCTGCTCCGAATACCGTTTTTTTTCAACACTCTTGTAATTTCCACATTCTTGAAAAAATCTCCATATTGATGCACCTGGGAGCAAAAAAGTCACAGACCATTGTGTTAAGGGCACAATTTGCTACAACTTTTGTAGTAAAAGTTTTTCTGTATTCTGCTCCGGATACCGTTTTTTTTCAACACTCTTGTAATTTGCACATTTTTCAAAAATTCTCCACATTGATGCATCTGGGAGCAAAAATGTTGGAGACCATTGTGTTAAGGGCACAATTTGCTACAACTTTTGTGGTAAAAGTTATTCTGTATTCTGCTCCGGATACCGTTTTTTTTCAACACTCTTGTAATTTGCACATTTTTCAAAAATTCTCCACATTGATGCATCTGGGAGCAAAAATGTTGGAGACCATTGTGTTAAGGGCACAATTTGCTACAACTTTTGTGGTAAAAGTTTTTCTGTATTCTGCTCCGGATACCGTTTTTTTTCAACACTCTTGTAATTTCCACATTCTTGAAAAAATCTCCATATTGATGCATCTGGGAGCAAAAAAGTCACAGACCATTGTGTTAAGGGAACAATTTGCTACAACTTTTGTAGTAAAAGTTTTCCTGTATTCTGCTCCGGATACCGTTTTTTTTCAACACTCTTGTAATTTCCACATTCTTGAAAAAATCTCCATATTGATGCACCTGGGAGCAAAAAAGTCACAGACCATTGTGTTAAGGGCACAATTTGCTACAACTTTTGTAGTAAAAGTTTTTCTGTATTCTGCTCCGGATACCGTTTTTTTTCAACACTCTTGTAATTTCCATATTCTTGAAAAAATCTCCACAACGGTGCATCTGGGAGCAAAAAAGTCACAGACCATTGTGTTAAGGGCACAATTTGCTACAACTTTTGTAGTAAAAGTTTTTCTGTGTTCTGCTCCGGATACCGTTTTTTTTCAACACTCTTGTAATTTCCACATTCTTGAAAAAATCTCCATATTGATGCACCTGGGAGCAAAAAAGTCACAGACCATTGTGTTAAGGGCACAATTTGCTACAACTTTTGTAGTAAAAGTTTTTCTGTATTCTGCTCCGGATACCGTTTTTTTTCAACACTCTTGTAATTTGCACATTTTTCAAAAATTCTCCACATTGATGCATCTGGGAGCAAAAATGTTGGAGACCATTGTGTTAAGGGCACAATTTGCTACAACTTTTGTGGTAAAAGTTATTCTGTATTCTGCTCCGGATACCGTTTTTTTTCAACACTCTTGTAATTTCCACATTCTTGAAAAAATCTCCATATTGATGCACCTGGGAGCAAAAAAGTCACAGACCATTGTGTTAAGGGCATAATTTACTACAACTTTTGTAGTAAAAGTTTTTCTGTATTCTGCTCCGAATACCGTTTTTTTTCAACACTCTTGTAATTTCCACATTCTTGAAAAAATCTCCATATTGATGCACCTGGGAGCAAAAATGTCACAGACCATTGTGTTAAGGGCACAATTTGCTACAACTTTTGTAGTAAAAGTTTTTCTGTGTTCTGCTCCGGATACCGTTTTTTTTCAACACTCTTGTAATTTCCACATTCTTGAAAAAATCTCCACAATGGTGCATCTGGGAGCAAAAAAGCCACAGACCATTGTGTTAAGGGAACAATTTGCTACAACTTTTGTAGTAAAAGTTTTTCTGTATTCTGCTCCGGATACCGTTTTTTTTCAACACTCTTGTAATTTCCACATTCTTGAAAAAATCTCCACAATGGTGCATCTGGGAGCAAAAAAGTCACAGACCATTGTGTTAAGGGAATAATTTGCTACAACTTTTGTAGTAAAAGTTATTCTGTATTCTCCTCCGGATACCGTTTTTTTTCAACACTCTTGTAATTTCCATATTCTTGAAAAAATCTCCACAATGGTGCATCTGGGAGCAAAAAAGTCACAGACCATTGTGTGAAGGGAACAATTTGCTACAACTTTTGTAGTAAAAGTTATTCTGTATTCTCCTCCGGATACCGTTTTTTTTCAACACTCTTGTAATTTCCACATTCTTGAAAAAATCTCCACAATGGTGCATCTGGGAGCAAAAAAGTCACAGACCATTGTGTTAAGGGCACAATTTACTACAACTTTTGTAGTAAAAGCTTTTCTGTATTCTGCTCCGCATACCGTTTTTTTTCAACACTCATGTAATTTCCACATTCTTGAAAAAATCTCCATATTGATGCATCTGGGAGCAAAAAAGTCACAGACCATTGTGTTAAGGGAACAATTTGCTACAACTTTTGTAGTAAAAGTTTTCCTGTATTCTGCTCCGGATACCGTTTTTTTTCAACACTCTGGTAATTTCCACATTCTTGAAAAAATCTCCACAATGGTGCATCTGGGAGCAAAAAAGTCACAGACCATTGTGTTAAGGGCACAATTTGCTACAACTTTTGTAGTAAAAGTTATTCTGTATTCTCCTCCGGATACCGTTTTTTTTCAACACTCTTGTAATTTCCATATTCTTGAAAAAATCTCCACAATGGTGCATCTGGGAGCAAAAAAGTCACAGACCATTGTGTTAAGGGCACAATTTACTACAACTTTTGTAGTAAAAGCTTTTCTGTATTCTGCTCCGAATACCGTTTTTTTTCAACACTCATGTAATTTCCACATTCTTGAAAAAATCTCCATATTGATGCACCTGGGAGCGAAAAAGTCACAGACCATTGTGTTAAGGGCACAATTTACTACAACTTTTGTAGTAAAAGTTTTTCTGTATTCTGCTCCGAATACCGTTTTTTTTCAACACTCTTGTAATTTCCACATTCTTGAAAAAATCTCCATATTGATGCACCTGGGAGCAAAAAAGTCACAGACCATTGTGTTAAGGGCACAATTTGCTACAACTTTTGTAGTAAAAGTTTTTCTGTATTCTGCTCCGGATACCGTTTTTTTTCAACACTCTTGTAATTTGCACATTTTTCAAAAATTCTCCACATTGATGCATCTGGGAGCAAAAATGTTGGAGACCATTGTGTTAAGGGCACAATTTGCTACAACTTTTGTGGTAAAAGTTATTCTGTATTCTGCTCCGGATACCGTTTTTTTTCAACACTCTTGTAATTTGCACATTTTTCAAAAATTCTCCACATTGATGCATCTGGGAGCAAAAATGTTGGAGACCATTGTGTTAAGGGCACAATTTGCTACAACTTTTGTGGTAAAAGTTTTTCTGTATTCTGCTCCGGATACCGTTTTTTTTCAACACTCTTGTAATTTCCACATTCTTGAAAAAATCTCCATATTGATGCATCTGGGAGCAAAAAAGTCACAGACCATTGTGTTAAGGGAACAATTTGCTACAACTTTTGTAGTAAAAGTTTTCCTGTATTCTGCTCCGGATACCGTTTTTTTTCAACACTCTTGTAATTTCCACATTCTTGAAAAAATCTCCACAATGGTGCATCTGGGAGCAAAAAAGTCACAGACCATTGTGTTAAGGGAACAATTTGCTACAACTTTTGTAGTAAAAGTTATTCTGTATTCTCCTCCGGATACCGTTTTTTTTCAACACTCTTGTAATTTCCACATTCTTGAAAAAATCTCCATATTGATGCACCTGGGAGCAAAAAAGTCACAGACCATTGTGTTAAGGGCATAATTTACTACAACTTTTGTAGTAAAAGTTTTTCTGTATTCTGCTCCGAATACCGTTTTTTTTCAACACTCTTGTAATTTCCACATTCTTGAAAAAATCTCCATATTGATGCACCTGGGAGCAAAAATGTCACAGACCATTGTGTTAAGGGCACAATTTGCTACAACTTTTGTAGTAAAAGTTTTTCTGTGTTCTGCTCCGGATACCGTTTTTTTTCAACACTCTTGTAATTTCCACATTCTTGAAAAAATCTCCACAATGGTGCATCTGGGAGCAAAAAAGCCACAGACCATTGTGTTAAGGGAACAATTTGCTACAACTTTTGTAGTAAAAGTTTTTCTGTATTCTGCTCCGGATACCGTTTTTTTTCAACACTCTTGTAATTTCCACATTCTTGAAAAAATCTCCACAATGGTGCATCTGGGAGCAAAAAAGTCACAGACCATTGTGTTAAGGGAATAATTTGCTACAACTTTTGTAGTAAAAGTTATTCTGTATTCTCCTCCGGATACCGTTTTTTTTCAACACTCTTGTAATTTCCATATTCTTGAAAAAATCTCCACAATGGTGCATCTGGGAGCAAAAAAGTCACAGACCATTGTGTTAAGGGAACAATTTGCTACAACTTTTGTAGTAAAAGTTATTCTGTATTCTCCTCCGGATACCGTTTTTTTTCAACACTCTTGTAATTTCCACATTCTTGAAAAAATCTCCACAATGGTGCATCTGGGAGCAAAAAAGTCACAGACCATTGTGTTAAGGGCACAATTTACTACAACTTTTGTAGTAAAAGCTTTTCTGTATTCTGCTCCGAATACCGTTTTTTTTCAACACTCATGTAATTTCCACATTCTTGAAAAAATCTCCATATTGATGCATCTGGGAGCAAAAAAGTCACAGACCATTGTGTTAAGGGAACAATTTGCTACAACTTTTGTAGTAAAAGTTTTCCTGTATTCTGCTCCGGATACCGTTTTTTTTCAACACTCTGGTAATTTCCACATTCTTGAAAAAATCTCCACAATGGTGCATCTGGGAGCAAAAAAGTCACAGACCATTGTGTTAAGGGCACAATTTGCTACAACTTTTGTAGTAAAAGTTATTCTGTATTCTCCTCCGGATACCGTTTTTTTTCAACACTCTTGTAATTTCCATATTCTTGAAAAAATCTCCACAATGGTGCATCTGGGAGCAAAAAAGTCACAGACCATTGTGTTAAGGGCACAATTTACTACAACTTTTGTAGTAAAAGCTTTTCTGTATTCTGCTCCTAATACCGTTTTTTTTCAACACTCATGTAATTTCCACATTCTTGAAAAAATCTCCATATTGATGCACCTGGGAGCGAAAAAGTCACAGACCATTGTGTTAAGGGCACAATTTACTACAACTTTTGTAGTAAAAGTTTTTCTGTATTCTGCTCCGAATACCGTTTTTTTTCAACACTCTTGTAATTTCCACATTCTTGAAAAAATCTCCATATTGATGCACCTGGGAGCAAAAAAGTCACAGACCATTGTGTTAAGGGCACAATTTGCTACAACTTTTGTAGTAAAAGTTTTTCTGTATTCTGCTCCGGATACCGTTTTTTTTCAACACTCTTGTAATTTGCACATTTTTCAAAAATTCTCCACATTGATGCATCTGGGAGCAAAAATGTTGGAGACCATTGTGTTAAGGGCACAATTTGCTACAACTTTTGTGGTAAAAGTTATTCTGTATTCTGCTCCGGATACCGTTTTTTTTCAACACTCTTGTAATTTGCACATTTTTCAAAAATTCTCCACATTGATGCATCTGGGAGCAAAAATGTTGGAGACCATTGTGTTAAGGGCACAATTTGCTACAACTTTTGTGGTAAAAGTTTTTCTGTATTCTGCTCCGGATACCGTTTTTTTTCAACACTCTTGTAATTTCCACATTCTTGAAAAAATCTCCATATTGATGCATCTGGGAGCAAAAAAGTCACAGACCATTGTGTTAAGGGAACAATTTGCTACAACTTTTGTAGTAAAAGTTTTCCTGTATTCTGCTCCGGATACCGTTTTTTTTCAACACTCTTGTAATTTCCACATTCTTGAAAAAATCTCCACAATGGTGCATCTGGGAGCAAAAAAGTCACAGACCATTGTGTTAAGGGAACAATTTGCTACAACTTTTGTAGTAAAAGTTATTCTGTATTCTCCTCCGGATACCGTTTTTTTTCAACACTCTTGTAATTTCCATATTCTTGAAAAAATCTCCACAATGGTGCATCTGGGAGCAAAAAAGTCACAGACCATTGTGTTAAGGGAACAATTTGCTACAACTTTTGTAGTAAAAGTTATTCTGTATTCTCCTCCGGATACCGTTTTTTTTCAACACTCTTGTAATTTCCACATTCTTGAAAAAATCTCCACAATGGTGCATCTGGGAGCAAAAAAGTCACAGACCATTGTGTTAAGGGCACAATTTACTACAACTTTTGTAGTAAAAGTTTTTCTGTATTCTGCTCCGAATACCGTTTTTTTTCAACACTCTTGTAATTTCCACATTCTTGAAAAAATCTCCATATTGATGCACCTGGGAGCGAAAAAGTCACAGACCATTGTGTTAAGGGCACAATTTACTACAACTTTTGTAGTAAAAGTTTTTCTGTATTCTGCTCCGAATACCGTTTTTTTTCAACACTCTTGTAATTTCCACATTCTTGAAAAAATCTCCATATTGATGCACCTGGGAGCAAAAAAGTCACAGACCATTGTGTTAAGGGCATAATTTGCTACAACTTTTGTAGTAAAAGTTTTTCTGTATTCTGCTCCGGATACCGTTTTTTTTCAACACTCTTGTAATTTGCACATTTTTCAAAAATTCTCCACATTGATGCATCTGGGAGCAAAAATGTTGGAGACCATTGTGTTAAGGGCACAATTTGCTACAACTTTTGTAGTAAAAGCTTTTCTGTATTCTGCTCCGAATACCGTTTTTTTTCAACACTCATGTAATTTCCACATTCTTGAAAAAATCTCCATATTGATGCACCTGGGAGCGAAAAAGTCACAGACCATTGTGTTAAGGGCACAATTTACTACAACTTTTGTAGTAAAAGTTTTTCTGTATTCTGCTCCGAATACCGTTTTTTTTCAACACTCTTGTAATTTCCACATTCTTGAAAAAATCTCCATATTGATGCACCTGGGAGCAAAAAAGTCACAGACCATTGTGTTAAGGGCACAATTTGCTACAACTTTTGTAGTAAAAGTTTTTCTGTATTCTGCTCCGGATACCGTTTTTTTTCAACACTCTTGTAATTTCCATATTCTTGAAAAAATCTCCACAACGGTGCATCTGGGAGCAAAAAAGTCACAGACCATTGTGTTAAGGGCACAATTTGCTACAACTTTTGTAGTAAAAGTTTTTCTGTGTTCTGCTCCGGATACCGTTTTTTTTCAACACTCTTGTAATTTCCACATTCTTGAAAAAATCTCCATATTGATGCACCTGGGAGCAAAAAAGTCACAGACCATTGTGTTAAGGGCACAATTTGCTACAACTTTTGTAGTAAAAGTTTTTCTGTATTCTGCTCCGGATACCGTTTTTTTTCAACACTCTTGTAATTTGCACATTTTTCAAAAATTCTCCACATTGATGCATCTGGGAGCAAAAATGTTGGAGACCATTGTGTTAAGGGCACAATTTGCTACAACTTTTGTGGTAAAAGTTATTCTGTATTCTGCTCCGGATACCGTTTTTTTTCAACACTCTTGTAATTTCCACATTCTTGAAAAAATCTCCATATTGATGCACCTGGGAGCAAAAAAGTCACAGACCATTGTGTTAAGGGCATAATTTACTACAACTTTTGTAGTAAAAGTTTTTCTGTATTCTGCTCCGAATACCGTTTTTTTTCAACACTCTTGTAATTTCCACATTCTTGAAAAAATCTCCATATTGATGCACCTGGGAGCAAAAATGTCACAGACCATTGTGTTAAGGGCACAATTTGCTACAACTTTTGTAGTAAAAGTTTTTCTGTGTTCTGCTCCGGATACCGTTTTTTTTCAACACTCTTGTAATTTCCACATTCTTGAAAAAATCTCCACAATGGTGCATCTGGGAGCAAAAAAGCCACAGACCATTGTGTTAAGGGAACAATTTGCTACAACTTTTGTAGTAAAAGTTTTTCTGTATTCTGCTCCGGATACCGTTTTTTTTCAACACTCTTGTAATTTCCACATTCTTGAAAAAATCTCCACAATGGTGCATCTGGGAGCAAAAAAGTCACAGACCATTGTGTTAAGGGAATAATTTGCTACAACTTTTGTAGTAAAAGTTATTCTGTATTCTCCTCCGGATACCGTTTTTTTTCAACACTCTTGTAATTTCCATATTCTTGAAAAAATCTCCACAATGGTGCATCTGGGAGCAAAAAAGTCACAGACCATTGTGTTAAGGGAACAATTTGCTACAACTTTTGTAGTAAAAGTTATTCTGTATTCTCCTCCGGATACCGTTTTTTTTCAACACTCTTGTAATTTCCACATTCTTGAAAAAATCTCCACAATGGTGCATCTGGGAGCAAAAAAGTCACAGACCATTGTGTTAAGGGCACAATTTACTACAACTTTTGTAGTAAAAGCTTTTCTGTATTCTGCTCCGAATACCGTTTTTTTTCAACACTCATGTAATTTCCACATTCTTGAAAAAATCTCCATATTGATGCACCTGGGAGCGAAAAAGTCACAGACCATTGTGTTAAGGGCACAATTTACTACAACTTTTGTAGTAAAAGTTTTTCTGTATTCTGCTCCGAATACCGTTTTTTTTCAACACTCTTGTAATTTCCACATTCTTGAAAAAATCTCCATATTGATGCACCTGGGAGCAAAAAAGTCACAGACCATTGTGTTAAGGGCACAATTTGCTACAACTTTTGTAGTAAAAGTTTTTCTGTATTCTGCTCCGGATACCGTTTTTTTTCAACACTCTTGTAATTTGCACATTTTTCAAAAATTCTCCACATTGATGCATCTGGGAGCAAAAATGTTGGAGACCATTGTGTTAAGGGCACAATTTGCTACAACTTTTGTGGTAAAAGTTATTCTGTATTCTGCTCCGGATACCGTTTTTTTTCAACACTCTTGTAATTTGCACATTTTTCAAAAATTCTCCACATTGATGCATCTGGGAGCAAAAAAGTCACAGACCATTGTGTTAAGGGCACAATTTGCTACAACTTTTGTGGTAAAAGTTTTTCTGTATTCTGCTCCGGATACCGTTTTTTTTCAACACTCTTGTAATTTCCACATTCTTGAAAAAATCTCCATATTGATGCATCTGGGAGCAAAAAAGTCACAGACCATTGTGTTAAGGGAACAATTTGCTACAACTTTTGTAGTAAAAGTTTTCCTGTATTCTGCTCCGGATACCGTTTTTTTTCAACACTCTGGTAATTTCCACATTCTTGAAAAAATCTCCACAATGGTGCATCTGGGAGCAAAAAAGTCACAGACCATTGTGTTAAGGGCACAATTTGCTACAACTTTTGTAGTAAAAGTTATTCTGTATTCTCCTCCGGATACCGTTTTTTTTCAACACTCTTGTAATTTCCATATTCTTGAAAAAATCTCCACAATGGTGCATCTGGGAGCAAAAAAGTCACAGACCATTGTGTTAAGGGCACAATTTACTACAACTTTTGTAGTAAAAGCTTTTCTGTATTCTGCTCCGAATACCGTTTTTTTTCAACACTCATGTAATTTCCACATTCTTGAAAAAATCTCCATATTGATGCACCTGGGAGCGAAAAAGTCACAGACCATTGTGTTAAGGGCACAATTTACTACAACTTTTGTAGTAAAAGTTTTTCTGTATTCTGCTCCGAATACCGTTTTTTTTCAACACTCTTGTAATTTCCACATTCTTGAAAAAATCTCCATATTGATGCACCTGGGAGCAAAAAAGTCACAGACCATTGTGTTAAGGGCACAATTTGCTACAACTTTTGTAGTAAAAGTTTTTCTGTATTCTGCTCCGGATACCGTTTTTTTTCAACACTCTTGTAATTTGCACATTTTTCAAAAATTCTCCACATTGATGCATCTGGGAGCAAAAATGTTGGAGACCATTGTGTTAAGGGCACAATTTGCTACAACTTTTGTGGTAAAAGTTATTCTGTATTCTGCTCCGGATACCGTTTTTTTTCAACACTCTTGTAATTTGCACATTTTTCAAAAATTCTCCACATTGATGCATCTGGGAGCAAAAATGTTGGAGACCATTGTGTTAAGGGCACAATTTGCTACAACTTTTGTGGTAAAAGTTTTTCTGTATTCTGCTCCGGATACCGTTTTTTTTCAACACTCTTGTAATTTCCACATTCTTGAAAAAATCTCCATATTGATGCATCTGGGAGCAAAAAAGTCACAGACCATTGTGTTAAGGGAACAATTTGCTACAACTTTTGTAGTAAAAGTTTTCCTGTATTCTGCTCCGGATACCGTTTTTTTTCAACACTCTTGTAATTTCCACATTCTTGAAAAAATCTCCACAATGGTGCATCTGGGAGCAAAAAAGTCACAGACCATTGTGTTAAGGGAACAATTTGCTACAACTTTTGTAGTAAAAGTTATTCTGTATTCTCCTCCGGATACCGTTTTTTTTCAACACTCTTGTAATTTCCATATTCTTGAAAAAATCTCCACAATGGTGCATCTGGGAGCAAAAAAGTCACAGACCATTGTGTTAAGGGAACAATTTGCTACAACTTTTGTAGTAAAAGTTATTCTGTATTCTCCTCCGGATACCGTTTTTTTTCAACACTCTTGTAATTTCCACATTCTTGAAAAAATCTCCACAATGGTGCATCTGGGAGCAAAAAAGTCACAGACCATTGTGTTAAGGGCACAATTTACTACAACTTTTGTAGTAAAAGTTTTTCTGTATTCTGCTCCGAATACCGTTTTTTTTCAACACTCTTGTAATTTCCACATTCTTGAAAAAATCTCCATATTGATGCACCTGGGAGCGAAAAAGTCACAGACCATTGTGTTAAGGGCACAATTTACTACAACTTTTGTAGTAAAAGTTTTTCTGTATTCTGCTCCGAATACCGTTTTTTTTCAACACTCTTGTAATTTCCACATTCTTGAAAAAATCTCCATATTGATGCACCTGGGAGCAAAAAAGTCACAGACCATTGTGTTAAGGGCATAATTTGCTACAACTTTTGTAGTAAAAGTTTTTCTGTATTCTGCTCCGGATACCGTTTTTTTTCAACACTCTTGTAATTTGCACATTTTTCAAAAATTCTCCACATTGATGCATCTGGGAGCAAAAATGTTGGAGACCATTGTGTTAAGGGCACAATTTGCTACAACTTTTGTGGTAAAAGTTATTCTGTATTCTGCTCCGGATACCGTTTTTTTTCAACACTCTTGTAATTTGCACATTTTTCAAAAATTCTCCACATTGATGCATCTGGGAGCAAAAATGTTGGAGACCATTGTGTTAAGGGCACAATTTGCTACAACTTTTGTGGTAAAAGTTATTCTGTATTCTCCTCCGGATACCGTTTTTTTTCAACACTCTTGTAATTTCCACATTCTTGAAAAAATCTCCACAATGGTGCATCTGGGAGCAAAAAAGTCACAGACCATTGTGTTAAGGGAACAATTTGCTACAACTTTTGTAGTAAAAGTTTTTCTGTATTCTGCTCCGAATACCGTTTTTTTTCAACACTCTTGTAATTTCCACATTCTTGAAAAAATCTCCATATTGATGCACCTGGGAGCAAAAAAGTCACAGACCATTGTGTTAAGGGCACAATTTGCTACAACTTTTGTAGTAAAAGTTTTTCTGTGTTCTGCTCCGGATACCGTTTTTTTTCAACACTCTTGTAATTTCCACATTCTTGAAAAAATCTCCACAATGGTGCATCTGGGAGCAAAAAAGTCACAGACCATTGTGTTAAGGGAACAATTTGCTACAACTTTTGTGGTAAAAGTTATTCTGTATTCTGCTCCGGATACCGTTTTTTTTCAACACTCTTGTAATTTGCACATTCTTGAAAAAATCTCCATATTGATGCATCTGGGAGCAAAAAAGTCACAGACCATTGTGTTAAGGGAACAATTTGCTACAACTTTTGTAGTAAAAGTTTTTCTGTATTCTGCTCCGAATACCGTTTTTTTTCAACACTCTTGTAATTTCCACATTCTTGAAAAAATCTCCATATTGATGCATCTGGGAGCAAAAAAGTCACAGACCATTGTGTTAAGGGAACAATTTGCTACAACTTTTGTAGTAAAAGTTATTCTGTATTCTCCTCCGGATACCGTTTTTTTTCAACACTCTTGTAATTTCCATATTCTTGAAAAAATCTCCACAATGGTGCATCTGGGAGCAAAAAAGTTACAGACCATTGTGTTAAGGGCACAATTTACTACAACTTTTGTAGTAAAAGTTTTTCTGTATTCTGCTCCGAATACCGTTTTTTTTCAACACTCTTGTAATTTCCATATTCTTGAAAAAATCTCCACAATGGTGCATCTGGGAGCAAAAAAGTCACAGACCATTGTGTTAAGGGAACAATTTGCTACAACTTTTGTAGTAAAAGTTATTCTGTATTCTCCTCCGGATACCGTTTTTTTTCAACACTCTTGTAATTTCCATATTCTTGAAAAAATCTCCACAATGGTGCATCTGGGAGCAAAAAAGTCACAGACCATTGTGTTAAGGGAACAATTTGCTACAACTTTTGTAGTAAAAGTTATTCTGTATTCTCCTCCGGATAACGTTTTTTTTCAACACTCTTGTAATTTCCATATTCTTGAAAAAATCTCCACAATGGTGCATCTGGGAGCAAAAAAGTCACAGACCATTGTGTTAAGGGAACAATTTGCTACAACTTTTGTAGTAAAAGTTTTTCTGTATTCTGCTCCGGATACCGTTTATTTTCAACACTCTTGTAATTTCCACATTCTTGAAAAAATCTCCACAATGGTGCATCTGGGAGCAAAAAAGTCACAGACCATTGTGTTAAGGGAACAATTTGCTACAACTTTTGTAGTAAAAGTTATTCTGTATTCTCCTCCGGATACCGTTTTTTTTCAACACTCTTGTAATTTCCATATTCTTGAAAAAATCTCCACAATGGTGCATCTGGGAGCAAAAAAGTTACAGACCATTGTGTTAAGGGCACAATTTGCTACAACTTTTGTAGTAAAAGTTTTTCTGTGTTCTGCTCCGGATACCGTTTTTTTTCAACACTCTTGTAATTTCCACATTCTTGAAAAAATCTCCACAATGGTGCATCTGGGAGCAAAAAAGTCACAGACCATTGTGTTAAGGGCACAATTTACTACAACTTTTGTAGTAAAAGTTTTTCTGTATTCTGCTCCGAATACCGTTTTTTTTCAACACTCTTGTAATTTCCACATTCTTGAAAAAATCTCCATATTGATGCACCTGGGAGCAAAAAAGTCACAGACCATTGTGTTAAGGGCACAATTTACTACAACTTTTGTAGTAAAAGTTTTTCTGTATTCTGCTCCGAATACCGTTTTTTTTCAACACTCTTGTAATTTCCACATTCTTGAAAAAATCTCCATATTGATGCACCTGGGAGCAAAAAAGTCACAGACCATTGTGTTAAGGGCACAATTTGCTACAACTTTTGTAGTAAAAGTTTTTCTGTATTCTGCTCCGGATACCGTTTTTTTTCAACACTCTTGTAATTTGCACATTTTTCAAAAATTCTCCACATTGATGCATCTGGGAGCAAAAATGTTGGAGACCATTGTGTTAAGGGCACAATTTGCTACAACTTTTGTGGTAAAAGTTATTCTGTATTCTGCTCCGGATACCGTTTTTTTTCAACACTCTTGTAATTTCCATATTCTTGAAAAAATCTCCACAATGGTGCATCTGGGAGCAAAAAAGTTACAGACCATTGTGTTAAGGGCACAATTTGCTACAACTTTTGTAGTAAAAGTTTTTCTGTGTTCTGCTCCGGATACCGTTTTTTTTCAACACTCTTGTAATTTCCACATTCTTGAAAAAATCTCCACAATGGTGCATCTGGGAGCAAAAAAGTCACAGACCATTGTGTTAAGGGCACAATTTACTACAACTTTTGTAGTAAAAGTTTTTCTGTATTCTGCTCCGAATACCGTTTTTTTTCAACACTCTTGTAATTTCCACATTCTTGAAAAAATCTCCATATTGATGCACCTGGGAGCAAAAAAGTCACAGACCATTGTGTTAAGGGCACAATTTACTACAACTTTTGTAGTAAAAGTTTTTCTGTATTCTGCTCCGAATACCGTTTTTTTTCAACACTCTTGTAATTTGCACATTTTTCAAAAATTCTCCACATTGATGCATCTGGGAGCAAAAATGTTGGAGACCATTGTGTTAAGGGCACAATTTGCTACAACTTTTGTGGTAAAAGTTATTCTGTATTCTGCTCCGGATACCGTTTTTTTTCAACACTCTTGTAATTTGCACATTTTTCAAAAATTCTCCACATTGATGCACCTGGGAGCAAAAAAGTCACAGACCATTGTGTTAAGGGCACAATTTGCTACAACTTTTGTGGTAAAAGTTATTCTGTATTCTGCTCCGGATACCGTTTTTTTTCAACACTCTTGTAATTTGCACATTTTTCAAAAATTCTCCACATTGATGCATCTGGGAGCAAAAATGTTGGAGACCATTGTGTTAAGGGCACAATTTGCTACAACTTTTGTGGTAAAAGTTTTTCTGTATTCTGCTCCGGATACCGTTTTTTTTCAACACTCTTGTAATTTCCACATTCTTGAAAAAATCTCCATATTGATGCATCTGGGAGCAAAAAAGTCACAGACCATTGTGTTAAGGGAACAATTTGCTACAACTTTTGTAGTAAAAGTTTTTCTGTATTCTGCTCCGAATACCGTTTTTTTTCAACACTCTTGTAATTTCCACATTCTTGAAAAAATCTCCATATTGATGCACCTGGGAGCGAAAAAGTCACAGACCATTGTGTTAAGGGCACAATTTACTACAACTTTTGTAGTAAAAGTTTTTCTGTATTCTGCTCCGAATACCGTTTTTTTTCAACACTCTTGTAATTTCCACATTCTTGAAAAAATCTCCATATTGATGCACCTGGGAGCAAAAAAGTCACAGACCATTGTGTTAAGGGCACAATTTACTACAACTTTTGTAGTAAAAGTTTTTCTGTATTCTGCTCCGAATACCGTTTTTTTTCAACACTCTTGTAATTTCCACATTCTTGAAAAAATCTCCATATTGATGCACCTGGGAGCAAAAAAGTCACAGACCATTGTGTTAAGGGCACAATTTGCTACAACTTTTGTAGTAAAAGTTTTTCTGTATTCTGCTCCGGATACCGTTTTTTTTCAACACTCTTGTAATTTGCACATTTTTCAAAAATTCTCCACATTGATGCATCTGGGAGCAAAAATGTTGGAGACCATTGTGTTAAGGGCACAATTTGCTACAACTTTTGTGGTAAAAGTTATTCTGTATTCTGCTCCGGATACCGTTTTTTTTCAACACTCTTGTAATTTGCACATTTTTCAAAAATTCTCCACATTGATGCACCTGGGAGCAAAAAAGTCACAGACCATTGTGTTAAGGGCACAATTTGCTACAACTTTTGTGGTAAAAGTTATTCTGTATTCTGCTCCGGATACCGTTTTTTTTCAACACTCTTGTAATTTGCACATTTTTCAAAAATTCTCCACATTGATGCATCTGGGAGCAAAAATGTTGGAGACCATTGTGTTAAGGGCACAATTTGCTACAACTTTTGTGGTAAAAGTTTTTCTGTATTCTGCTCCGGATACCGTTTTTTTTCAACACTCTTGTAATTTCCACATTCTTGAAAAAATCTCCATATTGATGCATCTGGGAGCAAAAAAGTCACAGACCATTGTGTTAAGGGAACAATTTGCTACAACTTTTGTAGTAAAAGTTTTCCTGTATTCTGCTCCGGATACCGTTTTTTTTCAACACTCTTGTAATTTCCACATTCTTGAAAAAATCTCCACAATGGTGCATCTGGGAGCAAAAAAGTCACAGACCATTGTGTTAAGGGAACAATTTGCTACAACTTTTGTAGTAAAAGTTATTCTGTATTCTCCTCCGGATACCGTTTTTTTTCAACACTCTTGTAATTTCCATATTCTTGAAAAAATCTCCACAATGGTGCATCTGGGAGCAAAAAAGTCACAGACCATTGTGTTAAGGGAACAATTTGCTACAACTTTTGTAGTAAAAGTTATTCTGTATTCTCCTCCGGATACCGTTTTTTTTCAACACTCTTGTAATTTCCACATTCTTGAAAAAATCTCCACAATGGTGCATCTGGGAGCAAAAAAGTCACAGACCATTGTGTTAAGGGCACAATTTACTACAACTTTTGTAGTAAAAGTTTTTCTGTATTCTGCTCCGAATACCGTTTTTTTTCAACACTCTTGTAATTTCCACATTCTTGAAAAAATCTCCATATTGATGCACCTGGGAGCGAAAAAGTCACAGACCATTGTGTTAAGGGCACAATTTACTACAACTTTTGTAGTAAAAGTTTTTCTGTATTCTGCTCCGAATACCGTTTTTTTTCAACACTCTTGTAATTTCCACATTCTTGAAAAAATCTCCATATTGATGCACCTGGGAGCAAAAAAGTCACAGACCATTGTGTTAAGGGCATAATTTGCTACAACTTTTGTAGTAAAAGTTTTTCTGTATTCTGCTCCGGATACCGTTTTTTTTCAACACTCTTGTAATTTGCACATTTTTCAAAAATTCTCCACATTGATGCATCTGGGAGCAAAAATGTTGGAGACCATTGTGTTAAGGGCACAATTTGCTACAACTTTTGTGGTAAAAGTTATTCTGTATTCTGCTCCGGATACCGTTTTTTTTCAACACTCTTGTAATTTGCACATTTTTCAAAAATTCTCCACATTGATGCATCTGGGAGCAAAAATGTTGGAGACCATTGTGTTAAGGGCACAATTTGCTACAACTTTTGTGGTAAAAGTTATTCTGTATTCTCCTCCGGATACCGTTTTTTTTCAACACTCTTGTAATTTCCACATTCTTGAAAAAATCTCCACAATGGTGCATCTGGGAGCAAAAAAGTCACAGACCATTGTGTTAAGGGAACAATTTGCTACAACTTTTGTAGTAAAAGTTTTTCTGTATTCTGCTCCGAATACCGTTTTTTTTCAACACTCTTGTAATTTCCACATTCTTGAAAAAATCTCCATATTGATGCACCTGGGAGCAAAAAAGTCACAGACCATTGTGTTAAGGGCACAATTTGCTACAACTTTTGTAGTAAAAGTTTTTCTGTGTTCTGCTCCGGATACCGTTTTTTTTCAACACTCTTGTAATTTCCACATTCTTGAAAAAATCTCCACAATGGTGCATCTGGGAGCAAAAAAGTCACAGACCATTGTGTTAAGGGAACAATTTGCTACAACTTTTGTGGTAAAAGTTATTCTGTATTCTGCTCCGGATACCGTTTTTTTTCAACACTCTTGTAATTTGCACATTCTTGAAAAAATCTCCATATTGATGCATCTGGGAGCAAAAAAGTCACAGACCATTGTGTTAAGGGAACAATTTGCTACAACTTTTGTAGTAAAAGTTTTTCTGTATTCTGCTCCGAATACCGTTTTTTTTCAACACTCTTGTAATTTCCACATTCTTGAAAAAATCTCCATATTGATGCATCTGGGAGCAAAAAAGTCACAGACCATTGTGTTAAGGGAACAATTTGCTACAACTTTTGTAGTAAAAGTTATTCTGTATTCTCCTCCGGATACCGTTTTTTTTCAACACTCTTGTAATTTCCATATTCTTGAAAAAATCTCCACAATGGTGCATCTGGGAGCAAAAAAGTTACAGACCATTGTGTTAAGGGCACAATTTACTACAACTTTTGTAGTAAAAGTTTTTCTGTATTCTGCTCCGAATACCGTTTTTTTTCAACACTCTTGTAATTTCCATATTCTTGAAAAAATCTCCACAATGGTGCATCTGGGAGCAAAAAAGTCACAGACCATTGTGTTAAGGGAACAATTTGCTACAACTTTTGTAGTAAAAGTTATTCTGTATTCTCCTCCGGATACCGTTTTTTTTCAACACTCTTGTAATTTCCATATTCTTGAAAAAATCTCCACAATGGTGCATCTGGGAGCAAAAAAGTCACAGACCATTGTGTTAAGGGAACAATTTGCTACAACTTTTGTAGTAAAAGTTATTCTGTATTCTCCTCCGGATACCGTTTTTTTTCAACACTCTTGTAATTTCCATATTCTTGAAAAAATCTCCACAATGGTGCATCTGGGAGCAAAAAAGTCACAGACCATTGTGTTAAGGGAACAATTTGCTACAACTTTTGTAGTAAAAGTTTTTCTGTATTCTGCTCCGGATACCGTTTATTTTCAACACTCTTGTAATTTCCACATTCTTGAAAAAATCTCCACAATGGTGCATCTGGGAGCAAAAAAGTCACAGACCATTGTGTTAAGGGAACAATTTGCTACAACTTTTGTAGTAAAAGTTATTCTGTATTCTCCTCCGGATACCGTTTTTTTTCAACACTCTTGTAATTTCCATATTCTTGAAAAAATCTCCACAATGGTGCATCTGGGAGCAAAAAAGTTACAGACCATTGTGTTAAGGGCACAATTTGCTACAACTTTTGTAGTAAAAGTTTTTCTGTGTTCTGCTCCGGATACCGTTTTTTTTCAACACTCTTGTAATTTCCACATTCTTGAAAAAATCTCCACAATGGTGCATCTGGGAGCAAAAAAGTCACAGACCATTGTGTTAAGGGCACAATTTACTACAACTTTTGTAGTCAAAGTTTTTCTGTATTCTGCTCCGAATACCGTTTTTTTTCAACACTCTTGTAATTTCCACATTCTTGAAAAAATCTCCATATTGATGCACCTGGGAGCAAAAAAGTCACAGACCATTGTGTTAAGGGCACAATTTACTACAACTTTTGTAGTAAAAGTTTTTCTGTATTCTGCTCCGAATACCGTTTTTTTTCAACACTCTTGTAATTTCCACATTCTTGAAAAAATCTCCATATTGATGCACCTGGGAGCAAAAAAGTCACAGACCATTGTGTTAAGGGCACAATTTGCTACAACTTTTGTAGTAAAAGTTTTTCTGTATTCTGCTCCGGATACCGTTTTTTTTCAACACTCTTGTAATTTGCACATTTTTCAAAAATTCTCCACATTGATGCATCTGGGAGCAAAAATGTTGGAGACCATTGTGTTAAGGGCACAATTTGCTACAACTTTTGTGGTAAAAGTTATTCTGTATTCTGCTCCGGATACCGTTTTTTTTCAACACTCTTGTAATTTGCACATTTTTCAAAAATTCTCCACATTGATGCATCTGGGAGCAAAAATGTTGGAGACCATTGTGTTAAGGGCCCAATTTGCTACAACTTTTGTAGTAAAAGTTTTTCTGTGTTCTGCTCCGGATACCGTTTTTTTTCAACACTCTTGTAATTTCCACATTCTTGAAAAAATCTCCACAATGGTGCATCTGGGAGCAAAAAAGTCACAGACCATTGTGTTAAGGGCACAATTTACTACAACTTTTGTAGTAAAAGTTTTTCTGTATTCTGCTCCGAATACCGTTTTTTTTCAACACTCTTGTAATTTCCACATTCTTGAAAAAATCTCCATATTGATGCACCTGGGAGCAAAAAAGTCACAGACCATTGTGTTAAGGGCACAATTTACTACAACTTTTGTAGTAAAAGTTTTTCTGTATTCTGCTCCGGATACCGTTTTTTTTCAACACTCTTCTATTTTACACATTTTTGAAAAATTCGCGACATTGCTGCATCTGGGAGCAAAAAAGTTACAGACCATTGTGTTAAGGGCACAATTTGCTACAACTTTTGTAGTAAAAGTTTTTCTGTATTCTGCTCCCGATACCGTTTTTTTTCAACACTCTTGTAATTTCCACATTTTTTAAGAATTCTCCACATTGATGCATCTGGGAGCAAAAAAGTTACAGACCATTGTGTTAAGGGCACAATTTGCTACAACTTTTGTAGTAAAAGTTTTTCTGTATTGTGCTCCGGATACCGTTTTTTTTTCAACACTCTTCTATTTTACACATTTTTGAAAAATTCTCGACGTTGATGCATCTGGGAGCAAAAAAGTTACAGACCATTGTGTTAAGGGCACAATTTGCTACAACTTTTGTAGTAAAAGTTTTTCTGTATTATACTCCGGATACCGTTTTTTTTCAACACTCTTCTATTTTACACATTTTTGAAAAATTCTCGACATTGATGCATCTGGGAGCAAAAAAGTTACAGACCATTGTGTTAAGGGCACAATTTGCTACAACTTTTGTAGTAAAAGTTTTTCTGTATTATACTCCGGATACCGTTTTTTTTCAACACTCTTCTATTTTACATATTTTTGAAAAATTCTCGACATTGATGCATCTGGGAGCAAAAAAGTTACAGACCATTGTGTTAAGGGCACAATTTGCTACAACTTTTGTAGTAAAAGTTTTTCTGTATTCTGCTCCGGATACCGTTTTTTTTCAACACTCTTCTATTTTACACATTTTTGAGCCCCGCCATCAACGGGGCTTTGTTCGTAACGATGGCACTTTAGCTAATACCCTGCTTTTGGATGCGTACATAAAATCCCGTACTTCGGCTGGCAAATCTCTTAACATCATCCAAACGGACATCACAAGAGCCTTCGACACCGTATCTCACCATTCGGTTAAACGTGCCCTTATTCGTCTGGGGGTCTCTTCGGTTTTCGTCGAATATATCATGGCCAGCCTATCTAACTCCTCCACCATAGTTAGACTTAATGGCATGGCTACTCGCAACATACATATCAATCGAGGCGTCAAACAGGGAGATCCGCTCAGTCCCCTGCTTTTCAATATGGTTTTGGATGAGCTGCTTTGTTCTTTCGACCGCCATCATGGCGGATCCATTTCTACCACCATCAATTGTCCGGTGCTGGCTTTTGCGGACGATCTAATTATATTGGAAGATAAAGAGGTTAATGTTCCTGCTCATCTGTTTATGGCCTCTGAATTTTTCGGTAGGCGCGGCATGAGTCTTAATCCAAAAAAGACTCTCTGCTACTCTGCCGCTTCTCTAGATGGGATCTCGGTGCCCAGGAAAAGATCAAACTTTAAAATTAACGAAGTCCCGATTCAAATGATAGATACGACTAACACCTTCAAGTATCTCGGGCAAAATTTTAACACCAATGGTCTGTCCAAACCTTCGATGGCTAACCTTGTTACCTGGACCCAGAACCTTGCCTCAGCACCCTTGA